>NW_024081986.1:0-9442 GCF_003009895.1 Hyaena hyaena | reverse complement strand
CCCCCTCCCCCCCACATCCATCAGTCCTCAGTTTTTGTCAGCATTCAAGAGTCTCTCATGGTTTGCCTCTCTCCCTTTCCCCCACCATTTCCCCCCTTCTTCTCCCCCTTGGTCCTCCATCAAGTTCCTCCTAATCCTCCTATACGTGTGTTTTTAACTTTTTAAATGTCTTTTTAAAATTTATTCCTGAGAGAGAGAGAGAGAGAGAGAGAGAGAGAGAGCGCATGATCAGGGGAGGGTCAGAGAGGGAGGGAGATACAGAATCTGAACCAGGCTCCAGGCTCTGAGCTAGCTCTCAGCACAGAGCCCAACACAGGGCTAGAGCCCACAAACCGTGAGACCATGACCTGAGCTGAAGTCGGATGCTTAACTGACTGAGCCACCCAGGCGCCCCTAGAGTTGTCTACTGATTTTCAAGGCACCGTCTGTACCTCTGATTTGACTAGAGAATATACTTACTATTTCAGACGCTGTTTCTATGAGAAAATGAATCTCAGGTTCCAAACAACCAACTTGTAAGCACCTTTTTAGAACACCATGTTCGTAACTGGTAGACTTCTCTACAATACAAGTCAAAGGGTCAGTTTTTGCATGGGAAAATTATATTTTGCCAAAATAATATTGAACATAATTCATAGAAATTGATTACCAAGGATTGAATTTAGCAATCCAATTTTTTTCTTGCCAAATGGGAACCAGCAATCACATAAAATCCCTCCATCTTTCTTACCTTCTGCAGACCACCTGCATCATGACTCTGTGTCTCGGGTTATACATCAACACAAAAAAATCTTAGTATTCCATTCTTAACATGCAGTAAAGATGCCATAAAATAGTGCACAAATTGAATCCATTTGAAAGATCAGAAGTTTGACTTAGTAGCTATGATGTCCTGCTGAGGATAGAGAAATAGATGAGATGGTATTGCATGTCTCAATCTGAGACCACTTGTTCCTTCCTGTGGTTCAGCCTCCTTAGCCAATAAAAGAACCTCAAAGGCAGTGATAGAAATGCTTTGCTTTAATCAGCAGTCATGCTTTCCACACATATAAATTCTACCCTTACATGTGCAACAATTTGATGAAATATAATAAAAATGGAATGACCATTTTTTTTATTCAGTATGATTTATTTTGCTCTAAAGAAAGCCTTGGGCATCACCATCACCCATTTCTTATTATTTCTAGTTAATTTATTTGAACGTATGTCATTCCAAGCTTTAGGAATCTTGGGAAAGTCTGCCTACCTGTACATGTTCATTCATATCATGAAATAGCATGGCTGAGAATAAATGGTAGATTCATGTAATCAAACACTTTCATATATGAATGTATATCATAAAACTTCATGATCAGGTGAAACCTCCTCATTTTACAGAAGGAAAAACAAAAACCTAAAATAAATAAGTGACATGGTTAATTTAGCTAGACACCTGTCTGGTGAGAAAAACATTTTTATTTATTTTTCTTTTCATGGGAGGAAAAAAGGAGTTTGCTAGTTTATTCTTAAAGGTAAAGAAATTATTTTAAATGATGCATGCTTCTAACTTTAAAATTAATTTGATTTGTCTCCCATGAACTAATTCTTATAGAACAAATGATTATAAAATAAAAAATAGGGTTCTTGATGAGAAGACAAACTACTAAGACATTGTCATAAATCTAGACAAAATGGTGAAATAATAATCTTATCTACATACAAACTAACTCATGATTGATGTATGATGTTTTCTTTTGACACATCTTTAATGTCGTGGGAGACAGGGCATAAATCTGTCACTTCCAAATGACCATAAATAATATTTATTTTCAGAATAATATTTTAATGAGGGTTTTATTGAGTAGTGAGAACTATTAAGGCATATTCCACCCTCCAAAGTAAAGTTTCTAAATGTAAACCCTGTAAGTGTGATGTTCCTAATCACTTTTTATGTTTATCTGAAGGATCTTGAGCACTTTTTTGAGGACTAAGTGGAGAATCTGGGGAAACTTTCAAGTAATTGTTCTCTTTATAAAAACTCCACAGAATTAGGTGAGCAAAACCCTGTTGCAACTGCTCATGTACTTGGTCTTATGAAAATTAAAAACAAATTATTACTGACTGTTATATAGGGCAATGTTTCTCAAACATTGAGAATCAGGAGATCTTGCTAAAGTGCAAATTCTGATTTACAAGTTCTGGAATGGGCTGAGAGCATCTGTAGTTCTAAGAAGCTCAGAGGAAAGGCTGATACTGCCCATCCAGATCATATTGTGAGTAGCAAAATCACTCTGGGTATAGTTATTTTTGTACTTCTGGAACCTTTAGAGCAGGCTGGGTGAGAAACCATGATGCCATTTTAGTCACTTTCAGTGGCTTGAATTGCATGCTGTTTGCATATCCATAGTATTTTTTTTTTTTTACATTTTAAAAGATCAGTTAATTTATTAGCTATATTACTGCCATGCAGTGCCCAATCATGGCCAAGAACTAATTTTGTGGACTGACTTAACCTCTCAAGGGGACATGGGAGAGGGTTTGTTCTTGCATTTTCTTTTGCTTGTAAGGTGAAAACATTAAGAAAGGAAGAAGGGTGCCTGAGTGGCACAGTCGGTTAAGTGTCTGACTTTGGCTCAGGCCATGATCTCACGATTCGTGTGTTTGAGCCCCATGTTGGGCTCTGTGCTGACAACTAGCTCAGCCTGGAGCCTGTTTCAGATTCTGTGTCTCCCTCTCTCTCTGACCCTCCCCTGCTCACACTGTCTCTCTCTCTCGCTCTCAGAAATAAATAAAACATTAAGAAATTTTTTTAAAAAAAAAGAAAAGGAAAGGAGGAAGAATGTCAACTCTCAATTGTAAGACCAAACATTGGAAACATCGTTTACATCATCCTTAACATCGGAAACATCTTTTATGTTTATGCATCCTGATACTGAAGTTTGTAAGCAACTTTCCAAATGAGGACCCTCTGGTGCCTTTTTAAAGGTAGCACTCAGTGGCTTAGAGATGGCTATTTTTATTATATTTAGTTATTCCCAAAGAATGTGAATATTTATTTTTAATTGAAGTGCTCTTGTGTGTTTCAGCAGCTGTGAGAAAAGTGTTATATTTAGAGTGTGTGAGGACTTGATACTTAAGTTAATAAATTTATCTTTAACGCAAACTGCTTTTGAAGAAAGGTTGGTTTAAAGCAGATGAGCTAAGACACAAAAGCCTACACCATTTCAAACTTACAGTCCTGCTTATTCATGTTCGATGTTATGATGACACAACTAGTTTTATTGCAAAACAAGTATATTGAGAACACAGACAAGAAGAGATGGTAATACGCGATCCCACATATACCCTCCTTAGCAGACATTCTGTCATTTAGATGTTGCCACAGTTAGGAAGAAATGATTTATGGAAACAAACTCTTTGGAGTCAAGGGGATTAAACCCATTTTACAGATGAAAGTGTGTGGCAAACACAGGATAGTTTTGATCTGATACAAGGTAAATTATCATATCATCTCATTCCATATTAGCAACATTTGAGACAGTCAAAATGTCACAGTCTTCATGTGTTTTACAAATTTGAGAGGCATTTAAATGATGAAAAATTAACAAAGGCAACTCCCGCCCCACCCCCCACCCCGGAAGCATCTCACAGAACTGCTTTTGGGAGTAAGTCTTGTCCCATTGCTGTGCTTTTCAAATGTACGAAGTTCTTTATACAAAATAACTTTAAAGTGTGCATGAGCCTGTGTAGCAACATGGATGGACCTTGAGGGTGTTATGCTGAGCGAAATAAGTCAGGCAGAGAAGGACAAATACCATATGTTTGCACGTATAGGAGGATTAGGAGGAACTTGACGGAGGACCAAGGGGGAGAAGAAGGGCGGAAATGGTGGGGGAAAGGGAGAGAGGCAAACCATGAGAGACTCTTGAATGCTGACAAAAACTGAGGACTGATGGATGTGGGGGGGAGGGGGGATGGGCATGAAGGAGGGCACTTTGGGGATGAGCACTGAGTGTTATGTAGAAACTAATTTGACAATAAACTATTTGTAAAAAAAAAAAAAAATAAATAAAGCATTCAATATGCTAATGTGCCATAAAAAAAAAAAAAAAAAGTGTGCATGAGCCTAAATAAAAACGGTGTTATAAAGGATTCTCTGCATGATGCAGAAAAGCACTTCGAAATAGTTTGAGAAGTAACAACTATAATATATAGTTGTAAATAACTTGCTAATCTTAGAAACAAAGTGCTACATAACAGGCTTGGTGTATCATTGGTAAAATATGTAAATCTTCTAAAAAGCAAATACAAGCATATCCATGACCCTAAAATTCCAATTCATAATATCTACCAAGAAAATAATTTGTTTAAATGACAACATTTACATGTTTTATTACAGGCCTGTTTATAATAATGTACACATGAACATCACTTAACTGTCCATTCATGTAATAGGATATTAGGTAGCAGTTAAAAAGAAAGTTAAACAGTAAAGAGGACTTCATCAAAAGTCTCTGTAAGATAAAAACAAAATATAAAGATTTACGTAGTATGTTACCTTCTTCTGTAAACATGCACAGAATAGTGTATATTTTCTATTGTATACATATTAATTCCTTCATATTGATGGGACAAAAATGAAATTGATAATGGTGGTTCCTTCTGAGAAGGCTTTGTTGAGATGGCACTTGTGTCATATATAAATGGATTCTTGAATCAACATCTTACAGTAGTTAAGAATTTGAATCTGGGGGTACCTGGGTGGCTCCATTAACCACCTGACTTCAGCTCAGGTCATGATTTCACAGTTCATGAGTTCAAGTCCTCCATCAGGCTCTATGCTGACAGTGCAGAGCCTGGAGCCCACTTCAAGTTCTTTGTCTCCCTCTCTCATGCTCCCTCCTCAAAAATAAATAAACATTATAAAATTTTTTTAAAAAAACAAGACTTTGGATGTGGAACCAGATTACCTACATTTAAATCACCACTCCATTATTTACTAGATACATCAGCTTGGATAAGTTACTAAAGAGCTCTCTGTTTTTCAGTTTCCTCTTCTGTAAGATGGGAATCAAAACATCCTCAGACAGTTGCTTAGATTAACTTAGTTGCCATATTTTACTGAACCAAAAATGCATTGATTCACTATTATGATATATCATCAACTTTAAAGATGTCAAAATGGGAAAAAGTGAGCATCATAACATGAAAAAATATATAAAGCATTAATGTATTGCTGTTATAATTAATAGAATATCAGTGCATAAAAAATAAAGGGAGATAGACCTTATTGAGTCCTCTGTTACTTCAAAAGTATATTTATGTTGGGAAATCATAAAATAGGCTCTAACTACCTTCATTAGATATCTCCATAAGGAAGCACACCTATGCCTCAGCTCTAAGAGTGAACAGCATTGGCAGAGTTAATTTTCTTAGGTTCATCCATTGCAAATCCCAATTCCAACAGCATCTGACATGGTAGCTTATGTATTCCACTACGGGGCCCTTAAGAAAATCAGCTTTATTAACTAAGTACTAAAAATAGTTTATAATCCAGAGCAAACAAGAACTGTTACACAGCACAGCTGTGTTTTCCTTGAGCCATTTCAGAGGCTTTCCAGAATCAATTATCACGAGTAGTCTATTGTGCCTTATAGTTTTAGGGAAAGGTCAGGTTAAATTAATTAACTTTAAATAACTACCTAAGTCTGTGTGACATCACTGTCATCCTTCTAATCTAACACATTTCTGGGAATTTGCATGCTGCCTAGAATCACAGGCTCTGAGAATGGGTCACATATTGAGGGCGTCTGCTCTTGAATTGATTTCCTTAGTGGATCAAAATTCTGGGCCACTGTGCTTTTGATACTCCACTTGAAACTGCAAAAGATATTTGGGTACAGCATATGCTAGGTTGATTCTCAGCTTTATACAGAGTGGGAAAACAGTGTAGTTATCATAATGCTTATTCCTATGCACACAGAGCATCCAAAATGACCTTGTTTATCAAATCTGAGTGTTCTGCATGATAAGCCTTGACTTCCTGCTGTACAGGTCACTTAGGGCAGAAGAAGGAACTCAATCCCATGGTACTTAAAACTCTCTAGGAATCCACAGTCATGGAGTTTTACTGCAAATGCAAATGGATCATAGAAATTAAACTGAGCTTTAATTATTGTGTTAACAGTTGCTCTTAATCCTTCCTTGGAGTGGGGATAGGGTGGAAAGAAATGCTTCTCTGGTTAATGGGCAAAAGCACAATGTAAACAGTGATTCTTTGGAAGATTAGTGATCCTAAAGAAAGCAATTAGAGGAAGAAAGATCATTTAGACAGAAGCTAATGCTTGGTAGCTTGCAGCAGGGTGAAGCTGTGCAGAATTTTATTTCCACATCAAATGGAACTCTTTCAAAGCTTTCATGTTACAAAACAGGAAATTGAGTTTCCAGTTTGATTCCAAATGGTACAACAAATTACATAGATTTGAGAAAACCTACCCACACTCCCATATTATTTTCTACATATGACTCCTTGAATAAAGTCTATTCTGTTCTTCATGTATACCCAATCCTGGGAGCACAATGCCTGGGATATAGTAGATGTTCACTAAATTTAGTAAATGTTAGCTGATTGAAAAGATGAATGAATGAATGAACGAACGAATAAGTCAGCCCTTAGAGTGATTCTCAGTGCAAAGAATAAATATATTTTTAACTCCTTTGTTTTCTTGAAGACAAATGTTTGATTAATTTGTATTGACAGATAAAGCTTATTTGGTCAGCGCTTGGCTCTTTTGTGATTCCAAACAAATTATTTTGTCTATCCCATTTTGGCCAGGCAGCATGGAAATCCCCCTTAGTATGCGTGTAAGTAGAAGGACAGAAAGGAGGATCACCAGATTTGGGATAAAATGTTTTACCACTAACAAGATACGTGTTTTGCCAAATCACATACATTTCCTAGCTCTGTTTTCTTTTTTTTTTTTTTTCTGGCCTTTTTTTTGCATTTATAATATGAAAACAGTCTCTATTCTTGATATCCCACATAAATTAAATGCTATATTTTGTGTGAAAATGTTTTTGAAAGACTGTAAATCAACATTTCTCCAGCCAACTATGCTGAAGGGCCTGCTTTTTTTTTTCTTGGTTTCTAATTTCCAATATATCGAGAATTGATACTTTTCAGTCTCCACATTTCTTTTTTTTTTTTTAATATTTTTATTTATTTCTAGGACAGAGAGAGAGAGAGAGACAGCGTGAGCCGGGGAGGGTCAGAGAGAGAGGGAGATACATATTCTGAAATAGGCTCCAGGCTCTGAGCTGGCAATTAGCACAGAGCCCGACGCGGGGCTCGAACCCACAAACCGCGAGATCATGACCTAAGCGAAAGTCGGACGCTTAACCGACTAAGCCACCCAGGCACCCCTAGTCTCCACATTTCAATGTTACAGCAATGTTAAATTGCTAACAAGGTTTCTGTATGCTTTCTTTCTGGTTCAGTCCCTTTCTTGCTATGGAGTGGTAGAAATTATTTTGCTAAATGAAAGGGTTTACTTTCATTTACTTTACTCTTTGAGTAGCAATGTTCTTAATGTTTGTAAAAATAGAACAGGGATGATGATGATGATGATGATGATGATGATGATGATGATGGCGGTGGAGGGGATGATGTCAATGATGAGAGTAATGATGACACAACTGCTGTACTCAGTGTGGGTGGTTATCAAAGCCTGGACTGGAGGTTATCAAAGCCTGGACTGGCTGAGGGGGAAGCAAGAATACACTACATATATAAGGAAGTGTGAGCAAGGGTGAGATGAGAGTCACAAGCAGCATGAAGACTGTCTTCCCCGGGCGCCTGGGTGGCTCAATCCGCTAAGCGCCCGACTTTGGCTCAGGTCATGATCTCACAGTTCGTGGGTTCAAGCCCCGTGATGGGCTCTGTGCTGACAGCTAGCTCAGAGCCTGGAGCCTACTTCTGATTCTGTGTCCCCCTCTCTCTTTGACCCTCACCTGCTCACGCCGCCTCTCTCTCAGAAATAAGTAAAACATTTTTAAAAAATTTTTTAAAAGACTGTCTTCCCATAAAACAGATCAGCTATCCTCAGAAAATAAAAGGGGAGGTGAAATCCTGAAGGACACAGGTGTTTAGCAGGTGAATGATTGGCTTAAAGTGCCATTTAGAGATGCTACAATTGTCACCTTGAGAAGGAATATGTCGAAGCTGGAAAACAGTTTACTATTCAACACATGAGGTGAAAAAAGTCTAGTGACTCAAATGGGATCCAAAAGAAATGGATGCAAGAAATATAATGAGGGAAGAACTGAAGGAAGCTATGATCTGCTAGGGAGATGAGGAAGGGGAAAGAATGAGAGATTATGCAGCCATGAGAATATAGTAATAAGTAGAAATATAAGGAGCCATCTGATGTATTATAAGTGAGATCAGGTATCAAGTTGAGACCATATATTGGCTGTCCCACTTACTGGCTGTATGCTTTTGGATAATTCATTTCAACTTCAGGAGGTTAGTAAACTTAAAAAGACCTGTAAATTATTTTAAAAACCTACCTTATGGGCTCACTGTCACATGGAGTGCTGTTGCACATGTAACATGCACAACATATGTAACATACTTAATAACACGCTGTGTGTGTTGCATGAACACACACGTCTGTGTGTTTATCCAAGCTATAGCACTATCTTTCCATCATCTAGATGTCTACTATAACATCCTTTTTCATTCCAAAATGTATTTAAAAGTATCAAAGTCTATTGGATATAAACTTTATGAGGAGGAATTAGATAGATTGAATGAGGCACTGACCTTGATTTGACATGAGTATGTGCTCTCCTTTTATACAAATCTACCAGTAGAAAATGGAGGTAACAGTTGTGTCTTTCTATCTTGGATGCACACACAGTAGCCACTCAACTGTAAATAAAAGTTAACACTGTTTTGTGGGTACCCTTTGTTATTAAGACTGACATTATCAGCTGTATACTCTCAATACTCCAAATTATATGGGTCCAATTACATCTTTAGAGACAATATATTATCAGGGCAGTATGGTATTGGCTTTGAAATTTGCAGAAGATAGACAGTTATGTTGTGTGACGGTTCTTTCCCTTCATAGCTTGATTTGTGAGCTCAGCAGTTCTATTTCTCTCAGGCCTTTTTGCCACCCAGTGAAAAAGCAACCACTTCATCATGGTCTCAGAATCTGAATATTAAGTTTTCACTGAGGCACAGCAACCATTTCAAGTATATAAGGGTGGTATGTAAAGCCATATAATTTGAAGACTTCTAGATTAATTACCTTAATTTTTAAATCCCTGACATAAGGATATGTTTTTTTTTTTTTACACAAATAGTTTATTGTCAAATTAGTTTCCACATAACACCCAGTGCTCATCCCCACAAGTGCCCTCCTCCATGCCCATCCCCCCCTCCCCCCCACATCCA
>NW_024081985.1:257643-401398 GCF_003009895.1 Hyaena hyaena | reverse complement strand
GGAACTTGACGGAGGAACAAGGGGGAGAAGAAGGGCGGAAATGGTGGGGGAAAGGGAAAGAGGCAAACCATGAGAGACTCTTGAATGCTGACAAAAACTGAGGACTGATGGATGTGGGGGGGGAGGGGGGGATGGGCATAGAGGAGGGCACTTATGGGGATGAGGACTGAGTGTTATGTGGAAACTAATTTGACAATAAACTATTTGTTAAAAAAAAAAAAATTCTCCCTTAATCAAGAACAGAATGGACAGTTTCTCTTACATTGGCTACCTAAGAGTCATGCTGTAGGAAGAAATAACCTCTCCTTTTCTTCTCTGCCATCTGCCTGGCAGCTGTGAAGCAACAACCATGTGTGAAGGCATCTCAATCCATGTTGGCCAGGCTGGTGTTCAGACTGGCAGTGCCAGCTGGGAGCTCTATTGCCTGAAACACAGTATCCAGCCTGATGGCTAAGTGCTACATAATGAGACCCCTGGGGGAGGAGATGTCTTCTTCAACATCCTCTTCAGTGAGCCAGGTGCTGGCAAACATGTGCCTGGGCAGTGTTTGTAGACCTGGAACCTACCGCCAGCTCTTCCACCCTGAGCAGCTCATCACAGGCAAGGAAGATGCTGCCAATAACTATGCCCAAGGGCACCATACCATTGGCAAGGAGATCATTGATCTGTCTTGGATTGAATTCATGAACTGGCCGGCCAGTACACAGGTCTTCAAGGGCTTCTTGGTTTTCCTCAGCTTTGGAAGGGGAACTTGTTCTGGGTCCATCTCCCTGCTGATGGAACATCTCTATGTCAATTATGGCAAGAAATCTAAGCTGGAGTTCTCCATTTTCCCAGACCCCCAGGTTTCCACACTTGTAGCTGAGCCCTACAACTCCATCCTCCTTACCCACACCACCCAGGAGCACTCTGATTGTGCCTTCATGGTAGACAATGAGGCCATCTATATCATCTATTATAGGAGCATCGATATTAAATGCTCAACCTACACTAACCTAAATAGGTTAATAGATCGGATTGTGTCCTCCATCACTGCTTCCCTCAGATATGATGGAGCCCTGAATGTTGATCTGACAGAATTCCAGACCAACCTGGTGCCCTATCCCCACATTTACTTCCCTCTGGCCACATATGCCCTGTCATCTCTGCTGAGAAACCCCGCCATGAGCTGCTTTCTGTTGCAGAGATCACCAGTGCATGCTCTGAGCCAGCCAAACAGATGGTGAAATGTGACCTTTGCCATGGGAAATACATGGCTTATTGCCTGTTGTACTGTGGTAATGTGGTTCCCAAATATATAAATGCTGCCATTTTCACCATCAAGACCAAGGGTATCATCCAGTTTGTGAATTGGTGCCACACTGGCTTCAAAATTGGCTTACTTACCAGCCTTCCACTGTGGTGCCTGGTGGAGACCTGGCCACCAAGGTACAGCAAGATGTGCGCTTGCTGAGCAACACCACTGCCATTGCTAAGGCCTTGGCTCGCCTGGACTACAAGTTTGACCTGATATATGCCAAGTGTGCCTTTGTTTACTGGTATTTGGATGAAGGTGTGAAAAAAGGAGAGTTTTCTGAGACCCATGAGGACATGGGTGCCCTTGGGAAGGATTCTGAGGAAGTTGGTGTGGATTCTATTGAAGGATAGGGTGAAGAAGAAGGGGAGGAATACTAAAGTTAAAAATATCACAAAGGTACTAGTTTTATAGGGATGCATATTCTGCTTTGAACATTGAAAAGTTGTGCTCTGATCAGTTAATTTGTATGTAGCAGTGTATATTCTCATATATAATTATTGATTGATGCTTTAAAACACAATGTTTTGTTATAGATCCAAGCTATCCATTTCTTTGATGGGTTTGAATAAAGTGTTCCAGGTCTTAATTGAAAAAAAAAAAAAAAAAAAAGGAAAACACAAAACAGGGTGTGTCAATAATTTCATAAGCCTAAGCTTTATGTGAAGAATCTGAATACTGTACTCTTAGCAGAGAAAAATACTATGTTTTATTATTGGATAGAAACTTAAGAGATCAACTAATTCTACTGCACCATTACAAAAGAAAATGGAGGCCCAGATGGAAAAGAGTGGCTTAATGTGGAGTAACAGCTAATTAATGGATGAATTTGTTCTGCATCCAGGTTTTCTGATGTCTAGGTCCTTGAAAATTTCATTCTATAAAATCATCTTTAAAACAAACAAACAAACAAACAAACAAACAAAAGCATGGGTTCATCTTTTGAAATTTCAGAGTGGATTTTTAGATGCATTTTAGATTAGTTTCAAGGTTGCAATTGTCTTTGTTTATCCTTTCCCATGATATATAGTAGAATTGTGGGAGGTTTTTTTGGTTGTTGTTTCTGGAAGTAGTACAATTTTCCATGGGGAAGCAAGGGAAACATTCATCTGCAGGCAATAATTACTTTCCACTCCTTCCTGAGTTGTTGAAACCTCACCTCCTCTAGCAAGCCTTCCCTAAATTCTTTAGTTTATGGCAAACTTGTCTCAATTCCCATAGGAACTATTGGCCATCTTTTTGTTATTTTTACTGCAAAACAATTATTACAAGATCACAAGAAAATAAATGAAAAGAAAAAAACCCTTCTAACATGTTGTCATTTCAACAAATTAAACCATTTTATTTTTCAAAGTTGCATTCAGTATTTTGTATGCATACATTATTTGTATGCCATTGGATATTTTTGTAATTATGTCATAGATATATATTTGTAGTCATTTCCTCATTTGGCAATGCATGATCACCTTTTCAAGTTGCCACATGATTTTCATAGTTTTATTTAAAATAGCATTACTCATTACCTTTTGGATATTTCATAGGAATATTGCAATTAACATGTCTGAATGGACTCAGCTTTTCCATTCAGCATCGTGCAATTTTAGGCAGAAAAACTCCTCAGCTTCTCCATTTCATTGATATCCACTACTTCCATTTGGTTGAAAAGTCTAATTTTCTACTGCCTAAATATTTCATAATTATAAACTCTTTTTCCCCACGTCATCACTGGCTTAGACTCCTTGAGGCCCACCAGTCCAATTGCAGTAGTACTGGTTACTACTAGTATCATTCTTATGGATGTGCAAGTAGTCTTTCTAAAATGAAAATGTGATACTTCTCTGCTTAAAAACATTCAGTGATTTTCCTTGGTCTGTGAGGAGGTTGTCAGTACTTAAAACCTGGGTAATTTTGCACAAAATGTAGATTTCTGGTTCCTCTTGGGGCACTGAACATCTGGGCACAGTAGGTCTGCATTCCAGCACGGCACCAGAAGGCAGAAACTGAGGGGGGGGGGCTGTTTCTATAGATAGGTCAAATGCTCCCCAATCTGACCTGGAGGTCCCCTCAATCTGTCTTGGCACTTGTGGGTTTTGAGTGTGAGACCCTTTACTGTCCCCGCTAAAGCCTTGATTCCTGTGAATGGCCTGTAAGGTTCTTCATCACAGGCCCTGGTGAGTTCTTTAACCTTATTACTGCACTTACCCAGAGATAGAGAGTGGCTCCCAAATGTGCCTTGTAATGCCCACCATCTTTCCTCACTTTCTCATGGCTAGGGCAAACTCCCTCTCTTCCTTCCAGACTTGGCTACATTGTCACCTCCTCTACGAAGACCGTCCTGATTTCTAAAAGCTACCAGGTGGCAGAATGATCTGGAAGAGCATTTTACTTCTCATCGTATTATACAGCTAGTGTTTCCCTGCTCAGGAGAAGACTGGGCAAGAAGCTTTCTCTTGCTGCTGCCTCCTTAATCTTTCTCCTCTCCTTTTTGTCTGACTCTCTTTCCTGCTTTCCTAATCTTTTCCTGTCTATTTAATTCAGGAAAAATTTATAGAAGGGCTGTTGAAGGCACTGGATGCTCCAGGGACTGAGTGATGTTCCTGCAGTGGTAGGGTCTCACATCTGTGTGAGACCAGCCAATGTGTGATGGACAAGGGCTTTAAGTCAGGTATAAGCAGTGTGCGGTGAATGGGTGGGGGACAGGGTGTTGGCCAGCCCTCTTTGGCAAAAGCAATGAAAGGTGATTGCTTACATTCAAAAGGATTTCTTAACAGGATAATGGAATCATGTGTTCCTCATAATTCTGTCTTATGCGTTATTCTCATCTTTAGATCCCCGTCTAAGCCTCTCTAATATTTGTGACAGCTTGTCTGATTCTGAATCTAACCCCATTACTTATCTCTGTGACATTGGCTAGACCCCTTAAATTCTCCATGTCTGTTTCTTCATTTTATTCTATTTAAAATTTTTTTTCATTTTAGGGAGAGGGACAGGGGTAGAGGGAGAGAAAGAGAGAGGGGGAAGAGAGAGGGAGAGGGAAAGGGAGAGGGAGATAGGAAAGAGATTCTTAAGCTGGCTCCATGCACAGTGCAGGGCCCCTACTCTCCAGCTGTGCAGGCCAGAGAACTAGGGGCTATACTTGATTGTTGCTCTTCATCCTCACCTATTCAGTCAACCACCAGTACCTGTGGCTTTGTACTCTGAAAAGTTTCATATTTGTCCATTTCTTTATGTTTTCACTGCCTTCCACCCTAGTCCAAGTTATTGTCGTTTCTTTTAGAGTAAATTCAATTTGAGCTATATAATTGCTTAATGAGACACAGAATATTATTTTCACCTGGTTTCCATTTAAAGCATGCTCTCTCTTCATTGGAAGAATGATTGGAATAGAGGACTCCCCAAACACAGTGCCCACACTCGAATCATATCACTGTTAAGGATATTAGGTGATACCAAGGTATGGCAGGGCAAAAGGAAAGTAAAGTTTTTATGACCGTAAGGGAAAGAATTTTGTGGTCAAATATCCAGGAGAGAAGAGGAGGATAGAAAAAAAGGAAAGAGAACAGAGGAGGAGTAAGGGTGAATAACTAGCAGATGATAAGAATATGAAGGCCAGTGAAAATTCACAGCATGGAGAGCCAATAAATTATATATTTTTTAATGGTATAGTTTATGTCTCTAGGGTTTAAAAAACATAAAATGCTATAGCTTAATTGTCGTTCTCATTTGCTTTTCTGAGAAGTAAATCCTTCCTTCTTCCTTTTTCTTCTTATAAAAGTTTTCAAAATCTTTTAAGAATTTGTGAGAGTATAATCTGTTTTTGAGCCAATGGAACCCAGTTTTATAAGTAGGTTAATGCAGTATGTCACAGAGGAACCATGAACCCGGAAGGCAGAGGTGGCTATGAGCAATAGTCCCATGGGAAGTTCCAGAAACTGGAGCAGAGATTTGGACTTCTGTCAGGTCATGGAGTTGTTGAGAGCCTAAAGACAATTATTCCTAGATCTCCAAAGAGGTGAGGGGTCTCCAACTGACATCTGATTGACATTTGCGTCTACATAAAATTGATCCTTCCTACATGAAAAAATGATAGTATGAGAGAAGCATGTAAATCTAGAGTTTCTTTTCTTCTTTGTGAAAATACAGCCAAATAATTAACTGTTTTAATTTCAGGATTGAATAAATCAGAAACTGATTTGGAAATGGCATTCCAACAAGCTGGATTTTATTCACGGCTCTACTTCTTAACTGGGTTCCAAGGGATTTGCCAATGGGAAGTAATTGAACGTCCCTGTAGCCTCCTGTTTCTCATCAGTAAAATAAGGGATGTAGGCCAGCCATTGTTTCCTAAGCTTTGATCTGTCTATCCATACAACTGAAGATGTAGCAACTTCCACGTTTCCATTCACAGCTAGAATGACTATATGTCCGATTTACTTCATATCGGCCCAGTTTGTGGTATCATTATTAATAGTGCCCTGTTTCACTCTCAGAGATGTCCAGATGTGGATAATATCATCACAATGACCCTATTAATAGGAGTTCCTGGAGTAGAAAATTTTAGGTTAAATAATTTTAAACAGGCATTTTAATGGCAAAAGTCTGCAGATTCTCTAATATGCTAATGTGTCTTACAATTGTTCAAAAGAGAGGGCTTGTAGTTTTTAGGATTTTGGCTTTGGAATCCTTATTTTGCTTCTTCTGGGAATAGGACAACGGGTCTTATTTTGGGAAAGATTATTAAATCATCCTAATTCAGTAAATATTTATCAGCTACTATATGCCAAGCCCCGGAAGAGGCAATGGAGAAATAGCGATGGATAGAACCCAACTTTGCCCCAAAGTAGTTTATAGTCTGACCCGTGGGAATCAAGATTGTCCGCAAGGAATCACAGTTCAAGGTCACATTCTAGTTTTAATATTTTACTATGATGCCATGTAATTAGAGGCCAAGATAAGACAAAGAGTTTAAATTCTAAATGAGTGGTATAATCTGTTAACATTGTGTCAAGTGAAGGTTTCTTTCTTTCTTTTTAAAAATTGTCATTATTAATTTTCTTGCTCTTGGGTCCACATTTATTAGAACTTGGAAGCCCACCCAGCAGGTCTTCTCCTAGTTCTAGAAGTGTGGCCCCAAGGGCCTAGTAACTGGCCTTTCCAAAGCAAACAACCCAGAGGCTCTACTTGGGCCAAAACAAACAAAACTGTCAGAAGTGTTTTCTAGAAGGCATATGGCTCCTCCCAAGCTTGCAGATGTTCACTCTGGTCTGAGTGCACATCCTCCCCAGAGCTTCCAGACCACCAGCTCCATTCTACTACACCCTCGTCTCCCTCTAGCTCCCAGGCTTCCTTGTGCTAAGGCAGCCACTTGGCAGGGACCTGGGGCCAACAGAGGCTGGGAAGTCAGAGATGGAGACTGAACCCATGTCTTTCCCACTGTGTCTTCTCCAGAGCCTAGCTGCTGAAGTCTTCCTGCTGGAACTTATGGAAGTCTTCCTCCGTGAACATGATGCCCTCAGCTACCTTCTTCTTCATCTTGGCCGTAGGCTGGTCACAGGACTTGCGGCTCCAGTTCTGGCCCACAGTCTGCTGAATCACTAACTCAGCCGCCGTGCTTCTTGCACTGGTCATAAACTAAAGGTTTACTCTAAGGTAGCCTTGACACTCTCAGTTCTGGAACTCAGCAAATGCCAAATTGGGCACCTTTCCCTTGGCTGAGTTCTGCATGTTTCTGGGCTTGGGTTGTCTTTGCTTACCAGGTGCGTGTCACTGGAGCCCCACTGGGCATGGCCTGGCCTGCAGCAGCTCCAAGCCCCACTGCAGCAGGGCCAACGACATGGCTGCACTTAGCTCCACTCACAAGCCCACAAATTCTTCTCCTTCTAAATTCCAGTGTAGCTAGCATACAGTGTTATATTAGTTTCAGGTGTACAATATAGTGATTCAGTCGACACTCCCATACATCACCCTGTACTCGTTACAAGTGCACTCCCTAATCATTATTCCTTATTTCCCCCGTCCCCCCCCCCCCTTCTGGTAGCCATTAGTTTGTTTTCTATAGTTAAGTCTCTGTTTCTTGGTTTGTCTCTCTTTCTCTTTATTTCTATTTGTTTGTTTTGTTTCTTAAATTCCACATATGAGTGAAATCATATAGTGTTTGTCCATCTCTGACAGACTTATTTTGCTTAGCATCTTATACTCTCTAGCTCCATCCATGTTATTGCAAATGGCAAGACTTCATTCTTTTTTATGGCTGAATAATATTCTATTACATATATATTCCATCATATTATTTTATGTATACATATATGTGAATATATACCATCTCTTCTTATCCATTTATCTCTTGATTGATATTTGGGCTGCTTCCATAATTTACTGTAAATAATGCTATAAACATAGGGGTGCATGTATCCCTTTGAATTTGTTTTTGTATTTTGGGAGTAAATACTCAGTAGTGGGATTATTGGATCATAGGGCGGTCCTATTTTTAACTTTTTGAGGAACCTCCATACTGTGTTCCAGGGTGACTGCACCAGTTTGCATTCCCACCAACAGTGCCAGAGGATTCCTTTTTCTTCATATCTTCACCAAAACTTGTCTAAGTGAAGATTTCCTAGACTCAGTACTGGATGAATATATTCACTAAGTCTTTCAGTATATTCATATAGTGATCCAGAGAACCAGTATTTTCATGCCTATGCAGACCATATTATTTTAAGATTCAGAGTCTCAACAGTGCCTACAAGGAGACGATTGGAAGGGTTATTTGTAAAACAATGTTGGAAATGCTACTTTATTGAAGGTTCTTGTGAGTAGACTGTGATTAGACAGTTACTCGGAGATTAAATTTTGGTAGAATTGTTATGGTTAACAATAGTTAGCACTTAGGGGAAAACGGTCACATGATAATTTATCCGCATATTAATTTATTACTTACAAGAATCAGATTTTATTAGTATTTGCTCTTCACAAAAGAAAAAGTGAAGCCCTGACAGGTTGAAAAACTTACCAAAGTTCTCGTAGCAGAACCGGGATTTACACCCCGGCAGTTTTCGCCAGAGCTTGCATCCTTCTTCACCACTAAATAACGGATATTTGTGTGGCTGACTGTGTGATGGTCTCAGTGACCTCACCTTAGTAGCCTGAAATCAGCCATGGTGAGAGTGTTTACACCACAGAAACCAGTGAACACTACAAATCACTGCTTCTCCTCCCAACCAGAGGTGATTGTTAAACCTTTACCCCCACACTCATGCTTGCAGATGCGTTTGGGAAGCTGGGACTGAGTAGTGCAGGTATTCACTGGGTATTGTTAGTGCTGTATGGCTGTTGTCTGGGTATTTTCATCAAATGAGGATCCATTTTAGTCTGAATTGGAAGAGGATATGGAAAATGAGAATTCTCATGATCATTAAATAATTGGATCTGGGAGTCTTTTCAGAAAATTAAGTACTCTGTGCAGGTATTTCATTTCAAAAAAGTTAACTCCTTCCTGGGAAGGAGGTATTGTCCAACTACAATTCTGTTGATGCTTCTTTTGCATTTCTGAAATCCACCATTTGCATATTTCTCATGGTAATTACACTTTGAATTCATATTCTAGTTATTTGTGTGTGTACATCTTCTCCCAACTAGACTATACAATCCATGCTAGAATCAAGTCAGATCAGATACAACCCAGGAGACTGCTTAGTAGTGTTTCCAAAGTGAGTTAAACGTTGATTGCATTAATGACTTTTCTCTTTCAAATACTACTTGATGATTTAGGTAGAATGGTAAAGGAAACACTTTAAGAAAGCACTTTTGGGGCGCCTGGGTGGCTTAGTCGGTTAAACATCCGGCTTCAGTTGAGGCCATGATCTCATGGTTCGTGGGTTCGAGCCCCGCGTCGGGCTCTGTGCTGACAACTAGCTCAGAGCCTGGAGCCTGTTTTAGATTCTGTGTGTGTGTGTGTGTCTCTCTCTCTGACCCTCCCCTGCTCATGCTGGCACACACCCTCTCTCTCTCAGAAACAAATAAAAGAAAAAAAAATAGAAAGCGCTTTACTTTTTATGGAATTCTGAATCACAAAGATTTTCTCAAAACAGACAATCCTATCTATTAACCTATTGAAATCATACATGCCTTCACCATGTTTCAGATTCTATACTTAAAGATGTAACTTAATTATAATTTTATTTTTGTTGTTTCAAGTAGTACTAAAAGACTGTTTTGTTTCAAGACCTATACTAAGGTAACTACTGATTTGTGTTTATACATCTAGCTTTAAACAGGTTTTGTTTTGTTTTTGTTTTTGTTTTGTTTTGGTTTGCTCTTTTCTCTTGTTAACTCTAATCTTAGCAGTTTGCAAACCATTTGTTTTTCTAGGTAAGCAGCCCTTTAAACGTTAGATTACAGATTCTATTTTAAAAGCCTTTTTAAAAAATGTCTTGATGGGGACGCCTGGGTGGCTTAGTGGGTTAAGCGTCCGACTTTCGCTTAGGTCATGATCTCACGGTTCGTGGGTTCAAGCCCCGCATCGGGCTCTGTGCTGACTGCCAGCTCAGAGCCTGGAGCCTGTTTCAGAGTCTGTATCACCCTTTCTCTCTGACCCTCCCCTGCTCACACTCACTCTCTCTCTCCTAGAAATAAATAAAAATATTTAAAAAAAATGTCTTGATGGCTTATATTTATTCAAAGATTTTTAGGCTCAAAAACATGATTTTATTTTCTTAAATTCCTTTGATAATTAAATATATTTGGAGTATTGTTTAAAAAAGATTCTTTAGAAAGGGGGAAGGGGCAGATTTGGTCTTTACCCCTTGTTACTCATCAGTCAGCTAGCTATCAGCTAAAGACACACAACTTTAGTGTGACCTGGGAATTTGATAGAAATGGTCTGTTTTAGGCCCCACCCTAGACCTATTGAATCATAATCTGCATTTTTATAACATCCCCAGGAGATTTGTATGCACATTAACGTTTCAGAAAAGCCAAACAATTGGGTCTTTTCCTGAAATTCACCCTGCTGCAAAAGCAGCTGACTATAATGTATTCTTCAATGCAGACCACATTTTGGAATTCTGATTTATTTGATGGCTTAATGTTTATTGACTGCACCTGGTGTGCTAGATGCTGCAAAGAAAATTTGATCCACCCAGCCATTGTTCTATAGTTACTTTGCTCTAAAATAAGAAGATACAGGCAATTTACTGGGTTTCTTTTTTTTACTTTCATATGTGCTTTCAAAAGTGTGTGTATATATATATATATATATATATATATATACATTGAAAGAAGGAAGGGAGTTGGGTAGAGGAAACAGTGAGAAAACAATCCCACTACAGAGGATGTGGTCCATTGTTAAAGTAAGAGTAGATGAAGGATATTCATATACACAAGTAGAAATGAAAGGAATTCTGTCAATCATCTGTGTTTGCTGGGGGGAAAGCAAACATCTGGATGGCTGAATTTTGTGTAGACGAGGTATCTGGATAATTGCTTGTATTTTCCACTTCTCCTCCAGATGTTTTAGCATTGTGTTGATGTAGCTCAAACCCATTGCTTTCAGACATTTCATGCATTTTTAGGAGAAAAATTCTGGAAGCATTGATTTTATTTCTCTATTTCATTCTTTATGAAAATTATGGTATTCTAAATCTAGTATTTGGTCAAGTTATGCCCCCTTGTGTAAAAGTACCATTTTATATACTGGATGTAGGAGACATTCTTAGTCTCTATTATAAAGATACATTGAAATAAAAGTAAGAATTTTGAAGAGGTCCAGAATATGTCACCCCCAAATGTACCACTCTGACATAAGGATTACTTTGAACTGAGAGCAGCTGGGAATCTACAGATCAGGAAGTGGTGGGTTTTTTTTGTTTTTGTTTTTTTGTTTTTTGTTTTGCATTCACCAGATCTGCTAATAGCAGGGCATACATTTCTCTGTGAAGGTGTCTCCCTCCCCTGTGCCAGGGAGAACAACTCTTTTACTGCAGTCACACTGAGATGAATCTGCACAAAGGAACCTTACTAAGATAACCTTTCTCTTCCATTAGTTTTCCTCATACATTTCTTAGTCACTTTCATACAATTTATTATTCCTCAAAGCCTAACTCCCTTTCCTTTGTTAAAATGGTATATAAATCCCACAGTCCAACTGCTTCAGTTTCACTTCTTTACTGTGAACTCCTATGCATGCAAAATATTAATACATTTGTATTTTTTTTCTCCAGTCGATGGGTCTTTTGTCAGTCAAGTCTGCATGCCTCCAGTCTCTGAATCTAAGAGGGTAACGGAAACATCTTCCTGCCTACCAATTTTAACTCTACTAAAGCTGTCTTTTAAAACCTTAATAAATCATTTTAAAAGAGGAAAGGAGGAAGTCAGGAGGAAGGACATGAAGGTAAGATATGAAACATGTGGAAAGGCTGCGACATTAGTAGAAATGGAATGAGAATTTTTTGGAATTAGCTATTTAATCATGTGTTTCATCTAATCATTACACACACAGTCAATGACTGCAGGCACACTGTCTGGAGAGATTATTATAGTCACACCCTGAGCCTGCAGTGAGGTCAACTGTTAGATCAATAACAACTCTGCTCCATCAGATAAGGAATCTAAATGAGAATTGCCACTGTTAATCAGGTATCTTGAAATCCTTGAACAAGGCAGTGTGATAAATGATTGCTGACTATTCTTCTCTCTTTAACCTCAGTGGACTTTGCTCACCCACATTTTTAATTAACTAATTTAGTTCAGGATGTTTAAATGCTCAGATCCTTTTCAAAATTCTCTCCAGGGAGGTTATTCCTGGAGTAGACATCAGTAAGAATGTCCTTCCTTTCTTTGTAGAGCTATATTTGGCACATTTTGATTTTTGTCTCAAAGAAGTACATTTCGAAGGAAGACTGGTTTCACATTTCACTTAGCACTTGGTTCTTTACCTCCCAGAATGGTAGCATTTTAAAATTCAGCAGAAATGTGTTCTTTACGGTATATTAAACGAAAGTCAAAGCTACAGAAAATTACAACCTTTTTGCAAAAGGATATACCTTCTGCTTTTTTTGAAAGTTAATTAGTAATGAAAAATCTTTTAGAAAAATTATTGAGTTAAACTGGGTTATGGGGAAGTGTTAACAATTAAAAGATATTTTGTGCCTTAAAAAAGATTCAGATTTTGGCAGTTATAAATACTCAGTTTTATATTTTATAGTCATGGTCTTTTTTTATTTTTAATTTTTTAAAATGTTTTATTTATTTCTGAGAGAGAGAAAGAGAGAGAGAGAGAGACAGCGTGAGCAGGGGAGGATCGGAGAGAGAGGGAGATACAGAGTCTGAAACAGGCTCCAGGGTCTGAGATCGCTGTCAGCACAGAGCCTGACGTGGGGCTCGAACCCACAAACCATCAGATCATGACCTGAGCCGAAGTCGGACACTTAACTGACTGAGCTACCCAGGCACCCCTTGTCATGATCTTTTAACATGTGTTAAGATCTGAAATTTCAAAACCTTGAATTTACATCTTCTCTGCAACATTGTGAAAAGAGCATGATGTTATTTCTTTCTTTCTTTTTTTTTTTAGTGCTTATTTTTTAAGAAAGAGAGAGAGTGCAAGCAGGGGAGGGACAGAGAGACAGAGACATAGAATCTGAAGCAGGCTCCATGCTCTGAGCTGTCAGCACAGAACCTGATGCAGTGCTCATTAAGAGCCTAAAATGAAGTCCTCCATTAAGAGCAACCTCGGGCTGCACGTAGCCCCAGTCCCAGTTTCAGGAAAAGCCTCAGATTGTTCAAGGCTAAAGCCATCCTTGGACCCCCCTCAGGTCAGCTGATCAAAAAAACATTCCTATGGTCTGAGTCAAAGCTGGGAACTGCAGTTATTTTATACAAGCTAGCCAATTTCTCACGGCTTGCCTGAACCCCACGTGGGCCCTTTGAACTCACCTCATAATTGGTCATTTTCAAAGGATTCTCAAAAGTCATGATTGGGTCCCACCAAAAGTAATGAATACCTCACAGATACTGAATGGTCAAAGCTGTTACCAGGGGGTGCTGTACAATTGTAATTGGTGCTTATGTGATGATGCTACATGTACTGTAACACCCCCATCCCTTACTCCTTAAAAACCCTGTTTGCTATTGTTCTTGGCTTCACCTTGCTGCCCCTACACTGGTAGGCAGGTGAGCCCCTGCTCGAGCTTGTAATAAAGACCCCTTTGTATTTGCATCGGTGTTGGCTTCTTGGAGGTCTCTGGGAACTCGCAAATCGGGCACAACACTCGAACCCACAAACCATGAGATCATGACCTAAGCCAAAGTTGGATGCTTAACCAGCTGAGCCACCCAGGCGCCCCTATTTCTTTTGAGTAATTTTGTAACATTAGAGTTGATGTAGTTGACAGAAACAAGCCTATCACCTGCAGTTTTGCTTTCCCGTTTCTCTCATATCCAGGGAATGAGATTGACGAGACAATAAAATAAGGTCATGACTTCTTTTTTCTTTCTTTCTCTGACTTGCCTGGTGTTGGGCCAGCTGAGAGGTAGGGCAGAGACACCACAGAATGGCAGACTTCTTGAGATGGCTGACCTTCCCGCCAATACATCGGTGACCATTATGACTTCAGCAGGAGACAGAAACTTAGGCAAGAAACCAAAACCTCCTGCCTGGGACTTTCCAGTCAAGAGACCGCCCCTGTTATCTGGACTTCCCCACCCCCACCAGCAAGTTATAAAACCCCTTACCATCCAACCCGTGCGCGACTTCCCTGACTCCCCTCTCTGGAGTCGTGGAACCTCGCCTGAGGGTGCAGGCAATAAAACTCCTCTTATGAACATTTTTCCTTGGAGTCTTTTTTACTCACCTAAAAAATCTTACACCTGGTAAGTTAGCGAATGCGGTTAAAACACTCTGGGTTGTACAGTGTCCCACCCACCTGCAGCTCCTCAGCCCCAGGCCAGAGGCCCAGACTGGGGGAACCTTGCTGCGGCATCCCTGGAACACGGCAGCTGCTGGACAGGAAGTGATAAAGACACTGACGGCAGCAAGTGGGTTGGGGGAGTTGGGGACCCAGGTGCAGAACGTGTGTGGAGTCCAGACATGGAGGAGAATTTCCAGGAGACCCTGGCCTTCTTCCTGCCGTGTGGCTGATGGAAAATCACCCTGCCTAGTGAAAGCCAGGGTTATGGTGGGAATGAACGGATTGCCTGCTACAACGGGCTGAGAACAGGGAAGACCCAAACCTGCATACAGGTCTTTAGGCACATCCGGGTTCTGGCTTGAAGGAAGGCAAGGCAAGTCCAGTCCAAGCTCAAGGCCTTGCATGTTGACCAGGCCTTGGAAACAAGGACAAGGCTTTCCAAGGACAAGGTAACACCACATTCACTGCCTGGTCGGGGACTGAAAGGGAACCCCAAAAGTGGCCTTGCCCCGGAATACCTTCCTCCCAGGGAGGACCTCCAGCTTTCTTCATGCTTATTCAGGGAGTGGGCTGCTCCCTCTTAGAGGGGACCTTAAAAATTGGGTGGTGAGTTGCAAGGATGAATCCTGATATTGGGACGTCACAGTGGTGTCTGAAGGGTCAGGTGACTCCAGAGCCTCAGGGACTGGGGATAAGAGTGAGACAACCGTGAGACAATCATGGGGTGCTGCACTGGCTTCTCAGGCTCTAACTCATGCCCTCCCCCAACTTGGCTCTGGATGGTTTGGAGGGCCTTAGATATGTTGGTCTGTTCCTCTGTTTTCAGCCCCCACCCCTTTCCCAGTCTCCCTCTCTTTACCACCCCCACCCTGTGACCTGGAGATCAAACATCGAAGGTTAACCCTTTCTGTGCAGAAGTAGAGCCAGTTGAGCCCTGGAAAAATATTTTTTTAATATTACAAGATATAAGTGGGTATTAGGGTCATGACTTTTTCTCAGCTGGACAAGCAGTGGGGTGTGGCTTTTAAGTTTTATCCTCCCTTTCTTTTTTTTTTTATATTTATTTTGGGGTGGGGGGAGGGAGAGAGAGAGGGAGACACAGAATCTGAAACGGGCTCCAGGCTCCACGCTGTCAGCACAGAGCCTGAGGCAGGGCTTGAATACACGAACTGTGAGGTCATGACCTGAGTCAAAGTTGGATGCCCAAATGTGAGGGCTGTACTCTGTTGCTTCCCCTTCCCCAAGCTGTGTTGGTTTGTGTTTTGACAGAGGATAAAACTATTTTACAAAAAAAAAAAAAAAAAGCCCATAAAACAAAAAAGCAAACCCCAAAAAAACCCCATTATGAGTTGTCCCAGCATGTTGTTGAAAACTTTTCTACTTTTGAGTCCAGCTTTCCATTTCCAGAAATCTTTTTATCTGTTCAGATGAGCTCTATACAGCTTCCAGCATGAAAAAAACACATTTATCTCTTCTAATTATCTTAAAGCTAGGTATTTTAATTGTAACCATTTATGGCATTTATGAACCACTGTTTTCAGTGATTTATTGTAGCAAAACAAAGTATCCCCAAACATAGTAGTGTAAAATAACAATGGTGAATCAGAAATTCCAAATACATAAATGGAGATGGTTTGTCTCTGCTGCATACAGGCGGGGGCCTCAGCTGGGAAAATGCACGTGGCTAAGTGGTGGCTCAAATGGATGGGGGCTGGAATTTTTTGGAAACTTCTCACTCACGTGTCTGATACATGGGCTGGGATGATGTAAGGGCTGGGCTCAGCTGGAGCTGTTGAGAGGTGTACATACACGTGGCCTCCCCATGTGGACTGCACTTTGCAGAGCCGGGTGGCTGGGTCCTGAATGGGAGCATCCCAGGAGGGAGCATCAGGAAAGTGAGAGTTCTGAGACCCAGGTGGAGTTGCATGGCCTTTTACGAGGTGCCCTCAGAAGTCACAGAATGTCACTTCTACTCCATTTGATCAAAGCTGCCACAGGTCTGCTCATGTTCAAGAGAGGTGGTATAGATCTCACCTCTTGATGGAGCAGTATCAAAGAGTTTGTGATCATTAAAATTTTTTTAATGTTTATTATTTTTGAGAGAGAGACAGAGACAGAGACAGCAAAATAGAGAGAGACAGAGTGAAAGTGGGGGAGGGGCAGAAAGAAAGGGAGACACAGATTAGAAGCAGTCTCCAGGCTCCAAGCTGTCAGCACAGAGCCCAACGAGGGGCTCAGACCCACGAACCGTGAGATCATGACCTGAGCTGAAGTCTGATCCTTAGCCGACTAAGCCATTCAGGCATCCCTGTGATCATTTTTTTAAAAAACCACCACAACACCCAATTCATAGTGTGTTTTTTTTCTAAGAGATTTTTCCCTACTAATTATCTTAACAAGCAGCAAAAATATATAGCATTTTAAGGGGGAAACCAGAGGTGAGTGCTGTGTTTGATGATGAAGTGCAGGAATCTCATCAATGAGTTCCTTTCTTTCTCCCAATATTATCTAGTTTATCAATCTACACACTGGGTTCCAGAAAAAATGTTAGAGAGGAAATTAATTGTTAAGAGAATTTTGTGTGAATTATGTTTCTTCCAAGTACCCTTATGGTCTATCAGGCTGTTGCATTAGCGTCCCTTCTGATGCAGCCTTCAGTAACTATGGCTCTATTAGCTGTTCATTTGAGGCATACAATAGACCCAAAAACAGAGGATTGCTTTTGAAATCAGCCATTGTCTCTTGAATATTAGAACACAAATCAATGCATATTGACTAGGGTTGTATAGATGAACGTGATAGCATTACCCTCAACAAAATATCAAAAAGATGCATAAGGTTAGAACAAAAATAAGAAGCACTCAAGTTTTTCAAGGTATTGAATTTTCGGAACTGAGCTAATAAGTTCATTTCTTCAGAGGCTTGAAGCTGTATGAACAGACACTACTACACTTTCTAAAGCACTCGTTTCTGTGTGGATAGTGGGGGGCAAGAGGCCAAAGAGGCACAATTTCTGTAGGTAATGCTTCCCTGACACTTTAACGAACATATATCGTTTTATTGACACTCAAAACAAACATGTGAGGCAAGTTTTAACATCCCAGATTTACCGATGGGCAAACTGATATCAAGGATTTTCTGCAGCGTGTCAAGGTCACTCTGTTTCTTTACTCTTCCTCTGTGTTCTTATAATACCTCAAAATCTCTCCATTTCCACCACTTCGTGTTACAATGGTCTTCTGTGTTTGTTTCTCTCCACTTGACTTGAAGGGAAGGATTGCATCTCATCTATCTGTACCCACTAAGGATTTGAGCTAAAGTGACTTGTGAGGGTTTGTAGAATGAATGCATAATGGAGGGTCCTTTAATATTAAAATTCTCCCTACCAATCCATGGTTCATTTCAAGAAAGAAGTGTTCTGTTAGAATATGGTGAAGAAGAGCTGATGTTCGTGGATAGGACAGAAGGAAGCCATAAACATAAAGACCTGTGAGTCATTGGTGGCATTGTTTTAGCTCATTCTCTGGAATACAGCAGAAACAGTAAGAGGGCCTGTGTACCTGAACAGAGTGATGTAGAGGGAAATATTAGGAATATTAGGAATTGAGGCCAAAGTGTTAATGCAGTGAGAACCAGATCTAGTTGAGTCTTGTAGGACAGATAAGAATTCTATTCTGACCAGACTTAGCTGTTGAGTGATCATTTATTATTTTAATTAAAAATTATTTTAATGTTTATTTATTTTTGTGAGAGAGAGCATGAGTAGGGGCAGGGCAGAGAGAGAGATGGAGACACAGAATCCAAACTAAGCTCTAGGCTCCAAGCTTTTAGCACAGAGCCTGACACAGGGCTCAAACCCACAAACTGTGAGAGTATGACCTGAACTATCTATATTGGACGGTTAACCAACTGAGCCACCCAGGTGCCCCTGAGTGATCCTTTTAAAATCTATGATGAGAAGCAGGTCTGGGCAAGAGTGGAAGCAGGGAGCCATTTCGTGACCGACTCCTTGCGGTGAGTGAGAGGCTGCTATTGCTTGGACAAAAGTGAGAAGTTGGTTGGATTTTGGATATATTCTGAAAGTAGAGCCAACAGGACTGATCAGATATAGGGTGAAAGAAAGAGTGAAGGTGAAGGCAAGCCTTTGGGCCATAACAACTAATGGGATGGAATCCCCATCAGTTAAGATGGGAAATGGATAGGTGACATGGGTGTGGGAGTGCTGACAACACTGACTCCATCTTTGGCTCTCTATCTTGTTCACGCCGGTGCAATGACTTCCCTTGGGACAACATGGGCCGGAGCCCTGTAGAGGTTAGTGTGTGCCCTTAGCAGAATGTGGGACTGCTTGTTTTGATCTTTCCTAATGTGACTCACCAAAGGCCCCATTTTAGGTAACTAGTAGAGGTGACTGGCACCCAGAAGGCCCCGTTTTAGATAACTACCCTGTGACCTCACCATCATGCCCCTTACTCTATAAAAGCCAGGGATTAAAGTCTGGACTTGGTAGAGAATAGTTGCATTGTTTGTCTGCACAATCCTCCCTAAGTTACCCTGAGTAAAGCTGTGTGTAAATGATATGGAGTGGCTTCCTTTATGTTTTGGTCTTAAAGTGCCTTCTCAGTCTGGAGGATATGTTACTGACCCCTCCTTCACCTTTTAATACACAAATTTTGAGAAGGAAGGTGAAGAGTTCGGTTGTGGACACTGTAAAGCCTGAGGTGAATGTTAGACACATAAAGGGAAAACATTAAGTAGACAGTATTATTGGTGTTTATGATTCAGTTGAGAGAGATGATTCTTGACTTTAAGAGAGAGAGGTCATGTGGGAGACATCTCAGGTAGAGATGGTAGGAAAAGCCAGGAGACAGAATGATAACACCAAGCAAGTGTGTGCATACAATAAGAAGAGAACCAAAGTCTGAGGCTTGAAGCATTCCAGATAACAGGTCCAGGAGAGATAAGGAGTCTGAAAAAGAGACCAATAATGACCTACCAGTGAGAGGGGAATGTAACTATGATGTTTGAACCCAAGAGAAGAAAGGACATCAAGGAGAAGGTGTGGTCAGACATCAGTGCTATGTCAAGCGTGCTGTGGATTGAGAATTGATTATTGGTTTTAGCAATATGGAGGACGTTGGTGACCATGAAAATAATAGTTTTGGTGGCATGTTGGGGTGTGAAAGTCTGACGATAAGTAGTTCCAGAGAGGATTAGAACTGATGCTAGCAATTAATATATGATACTTCAAGTTTTGCTACAAAAAAGATCAATGAACAAACTGGAAGGTGGGGTTCTGAAAGTTTTTTGTTAATTTTAAGAACACACACACACAAACATACATATATATATATATAATGTTATATAACAAACATATATATATAACAAACATATATATGTGTGTGTATATATATATATAACATGTGTATATATATATATATATATATATCTCCTAATGAAATGCAGTCTGGAGTACACAACATTACCTGTCAAGTATATAACATTTCCCTGCATAAAAGTTTAAAGGCTCTATTAGACCAGGTTAAATACTTTTGTCAGCAATTGTTCATGGGTGATGTTGTGTGCTTTATATTGCATTTCACTAGGAGGCGCTAATGTCAGGTTGTCTAGTGATTCTACATTTCTATTTTTCTGTATTATTTGGTTAGGGTTGTGTCCAATGGCTATTTCTATTTATAAATGCACAATTTCGTTTTTGCAATTAGCAAACAATCTGTATAGTGATATTTTGGCACTGTGTGGACATTTTGTTTCTCTCTATTTCATTTAGTTCCTGAATCAATTATTTAATTGGAGGACTTTAGATGGTGATTTTCAAATTTATTGTTTTTCCCTACATTTTTAGCTGTTTTTTTTTCTTTTGGAGGGCTTTTTTCATCAACTGAGAATAAACTACTTTCTCCTAAAAGCTTAATTCTTTCCCTTCAATTACTAATTGTGAGATAAGAAGTCACTTCCAATTATAGAAAATGGTTATTTTTTAAAGGCAAAGGTATATGCGTGTGTGTAGGAGGGATGTTATTGTTTGTTTCTTCAAATAGGTGCAATAATAGCATGTTTACAAGTTGAAGGGAATGATCCAGCAGAGAGGGGACCATCGATGGTACAGGAAAGAGAGGGGGAGAACCACTAGAGTAAGTCCCTGAAGAAAAGAAGGAGATGGATTTGGATATACAAGGAATGGCCCACTTATTTTAGTGAATGAAGAGTAGATGGCTCTGATGCTGATAGGTAGGCAGATGGATTGGGGGAACGTCTGTGGAAGATCTAGTCTGATTTCTTCAATTTTCTTGGTGATACATAAAGCAAGGCCAGAAATGGAATGCACAAACTAGAGATATGGAAGGGGTGAATTATTATAACGGTAGGGTCTTCTAGGCAGGACCGCTGGAGCAATGGGAGGCATACTTTATGATACAGAAGTGGTCAAGAAACTGGGCAAAGTGTTAGATTACTTACTTATATATTGACATTGGCAAGAAATGGTACAATAGCAATCGGGGGGAAAGGGATAGTGAATCAAGAACTAAACATATTAATGACAAGGGGCAGTAGATGACAACTAATGAAGGGTAGATGGTAACTTATATGATGATGGAAAATTCACAGGTGAGACTATTTTAAGGGAAGTGTGAGAAAGAATGGTCCAGGACTGATGATGAGGAATAAGAAGGACACCTTTCCATCTCCAGGTGCAGCAAAATGGGCTGTAGGAAAGCAGTTTCCTTGGTGGAGAGGCATATTTCTAAAACAATTTTCCAGCCATTTGATTACAAACTGTTTGGTGTTGATTTCTTCATATTGCTTGTCCTTAGAGAGTTTTGAGCTTGAATTTGTGGTTTTATCATATTCGTTGAATTTGGAAAAATTTGGGCCAAATATTTTTTCTGTCTCCACCCCTTCCACTCCTCGAGGAACTCCAGTTACATATATTAGGCCTCTTGAAAGTTTCCCGCAGCTCACTGATGTTCTGTTCCTTCTCTTTTTTCATTCATTCTATTATTATTATTATTATTTTAGATAGTTCTATTGCCGTGTCTTCAATTTTATTAATTTTTTCTTCTCTAATGTGCAATCTTCCATTAATCCCATCTAGTTTATTTCTCATCTTTCACATTAAAGTTTCATCACTAGCATTTTGATTTGCATCGTTTTTTATCTTTGAAATCTCTTCTGCCACATATTCTAGCTCCCCAAGTATGTGGCATACCATTATAATAACTGTTTTTAGTGTCCTTGCCTACTAATTCTGTCATCTGTGTCATTTCTGAGTCATTTTGTATTGAGCTTCCTTTTCACTAGGTGTCCTATTTGTCTGATTTTTGCACATCTAGTAAGTTTTGATTGTATACTAGACACTGAATTTTACCTTGTTGAGTGCCAGATATATTTTTTAAAAATGTTTATTTATTTATTTTGAGAGCAGGAGAGAGAGCGTGTGAACAGGGGAGGCACGGAGAGGGAGGTAGAGAGAGAATCCCAAACTGACTCCCTGATACTAGCACAGAGCCCAGCTTGGGGCTCAATCTCACCAACTGTGAGATCACGACCTGAGCTGAAATCAAGAGCGGGATGCTTAACTGACTGAGCCACGCAGGTACCCCTAATTTTCTATTTCTATAAATATTCTTGAGTTTTGTTCTAGAACATGGTTTAGTTAGTTTTAAGCAGATTGATTTTATCAGGTCTTTTAATGTTTGTTAGGTGGGACTAGAGTATTTAGCATGGAAGTAATTTTCCCCACTAGTGAGACAAACCCTTCTGAATATTCAACAGAATCCCCAGTCAGTTATGAGGTTTTCCAGTCTGGCTGAAGGAGCTGGATGAAGGGATCAGGCACTGTTCCTAGCACTAATCCCTTTGGGTAATTCTTTCCCTGTCTTTGGATAGTTTTCTCACATACATATGCTGATTAGCACTCTGCTAAAGACTGGAGGAGGAACCATTTGCAGATCTCCATAGTTGTCTCTGTGTGTAGTGTTTTCTCCTCTGATGTTCTGTCCTATAACTCTAGCCACCTCATTTTCCTTGGACACACGGCTTAATTTCTTCAACTCAGGGAGACCAATGTGTTCTACCTGGGGTCTCCCACCCTGTTCCGTGACCTAGAAAATTACTACAGGCAGTAAGCTGAGGCTGTTATAGGACACACTTCCCCTATTTTCCATCTTTCAGGGATAATTGTATTTTGTTGCCTGATGGCCACTGTTTTGAAAACTAGTTTCATGTGTTTTATTTTATCTTGTGTCTTTTCTGCCCACCCCCCAAATCTAGACAAATATGAATAGCTTATTTTTTGTTTGTTTTAGTAGTAGCCTTTCTGTAGTAAGGTTAAGATAAAGCATTGCAATTACAATCAGTATAATACTTTCCTGGACTATATCCATTTGCAAGAAGCAATATTCATGAAAGGAAATAAATGAAGGCTTTAAAAGAGTAAGTAAAAGGAAGTTAGATTTGCAGAGATAGATTCTTAATATCTTAATAGAAAAATAATTACTGGTAAAAGTTCTTATGAAGGAAAACTCAATCACAAATTTGCATAAAGTATTTCTAATTATGGTTTCTGTTGGGGTAGAGGGCACTCCCCGCAAACCCCATCCTTGCACCTCTATCATTACCATCAAGCAATGGCCTTAGGAAGATTTAATCAATTATAAAAACACAGATTAGCTATGTTTTCTTTGCAAACCTGAGTGTTGGACAAAAGGATTGTGCTACCTACTCAGGGACTATAGATTATGCATTATCTTGATTCTCATCTGCCCACATTCTTTTAAAAAACAGGACATCCTACTCACATGTTATAGTTCGTAAGTGAGAGTTGGGAACTGTTACCTTCCATGATATAATGAGCTATTCAATTTACTTTTTTGGTAGAGAAGTAGGAGAGAAGGAAGCAGAAACTAGGAGACTGAATTGAATATAACAGAATTTTGTCAGTGCATTGATAAGTTAAAAATAAAAGTAGGGGCACCTGGGTGGATCAGTCAGTTAACTGTTTAACACTTGATTTCGGCTCAAGTCATGATCTCACGGTTTGTGGGTTTGAGCCCCGCATTGCACTCTGCACTGACAGCGTGGACCCTGCTTGGGATTGTCTCTCCCTCTCTCTCTCTGCCCCTCCCCTGCTTGCTCTCTTGCCTTCACTCTCAAAAAAAATTTGGTTAAAAGAAATAAAATAAGTAAAAATGTAGAGTTAAAAATTAAGCAGGGTGGATTGGATTTTTAGCTCATGGTTCCATCCTTAGTTGGTAGGGAGTCCTCGGGCTACGTAGGTTGCCAGACTGCAAGTGAGTTGAACTGGCGAGTGCCTTTGAATGGCTCCTGCTCCCACTCAGCACTGGAGTGCTCGTCTAAATGTGCAAAACTTTGGATAAAGCTGGACACCTCCTTTAAATCTGGTGATGTAGTAGCCAGTTGTGCTGGTACAGGCACCGTTCTGAGGAAAAAGCAAAAACAAAAACAAAAACAAACTTTCCAGGGAGGTTTTCCATGCGAAGGTAGCCAGATCTATATAACTAGCAGGCTCCACTGTGTAGACAAAGGGCTTTTGCACTCCACATGGGCACGGTGAGGGCCACATCTCTATTCATACACAGCACATGAGGCAGCATTCCATGGAACAAATGCCGGGTTTAAGCATTACAAAAGTTGCTGGCAAGGACCTGTCATGGACCGTATTCAATTCATCTTCATGAGAGTATTAACATTTCCAGCGTGAAGTTCTTGTACTTTAGTTAGAGACTTGAGTTCTAAGCTGATCTGCTGGAGAGTTGGTATTGTTATAATTCTCCACAGACTGCGGCTACAGTGGTCTTAGTACCTCTGCCAATTTCTGTATATTTGGGCACAGTGTGTAGGGAGTGAAATTCAGGCCCGAGAAGCTGAAGCATGCTGGAGTAAGTGCTATGACGAATGTTTCTTTCCCTTTAAGTGCATCAAATATAACTAATGAAATTTTTTTTGATGTTTTATTTATTTCTGAGATAGAGAGAGAGAGAGAGAGAATGAACAGGGGAGGGTCAGAGAGAGAGGGAGACACAGAATCTGAAACAGGCTCCAGGCTCTGAGCTAGCTGTCAGCACAGAGGCCGATGCAGGGGTCAAACCCACGAACTGTAAGATCATGACCTGAGCCGAAGGCAGGCGCTCAACCGACTGAGCCACCCAGGCACCCCACTAATGAAAATTCTGGATTCTGATAAAATATCTTTTATGTGTAATAAATGCTCACATGAGTTCTATGAGAAATGAAGGTTCAGTTTTTGAATATACTTCAAATGTCCAATTATTCTGAAAAATTGTTCAGCATGTACATTTGGTAGCACGTCACACTCACACCCACTATACACACATGCATGCATATACACATAAATGGATTTCCATGTAGTCACTCAGTCAGCAGTTAATGAGCTTCTATATTTGCACTGTGCTAAATACTGGGGATGAAAAGATGAATAAGACGCTCTTGGACTTTAAGGTTCTTGCGTAGAGTTAGGTATGATTGTAGTGTAATTTTTATTTGTCATATAGATTTTGAAATTACATTAGCTGCAGTGATCAGAGTCATAGAAAAGTAGTGAGTATGAATTATGAAGTGAGTTTCATACTGTCTTCAGAGAACCAGTACTAACATAGATGTGAGGAAAGGGTTAGAAGTCATCTGTTTTATTAAGAAATTGAATTCTGACTTACTTTTTGCCTTCAGGGGCACAAGTAATTTGCTTTCCGGGAGCGGGAACAGATCTGTGTTCTGCTCTCCTGATTTTTTTTTTTCCAGGCAGTTCCAATCATTTGAAAGTTATAACTGATGAGTAGCAGAGTCGCTCAGTGGAAGCGTGCTGGGCCCCTAAAGTTATAACTGATGCGTCGTCTGTGCCTTCATATCCCTGATGGCACCAGGGATCACACCTTCTCTGTGAGGGAAGCCAGGCCAGTAGTGATTTTATTTCCAAGTTACAGATTGACATCCAAACAGAGTAAGCCATTTAGTCCAAGGTCACACAGCTACCAAGTGTTGGCATTAGGACCAGGTGGCTTCTGTGCCCAAAGCCCACTAACCGTATTAAACAAGATGAAGTTTCCTCAGGTAGATAATCTTTCAGTTGCCTTTGACAATTTTAAGAGCAATGGACAAGTGTTCCTCCCACAAAAACTTGCCGCCTTCTTTCCTCTCTATAGAAGGCTGAAGATGAGCAAGATGGGCAATAGGAAGTGGGTACCATCTGCCCAGTTTCTTACTTCAAAATGTTGGTTTTGAAAGGGAAAAACATTCACTCAGCTGCAGGTGCTACAGAAGTATCCCACTCGACATCTCCATCATCCAACAGCAGAGAGATAGGATCACGTTCTCTCCCTACAGCTGAGGAGACCGAGGCTCAGAGGGTTGAAATCACTGGCTCATAGTTACACAGCTTATAATTGCTCATGTCTATTCAGGTCATATCAGCCTTCAGGTGCCTCTTTATCCCCTGATACTCTAGGTCCTGAAGCAGGAGTATAGAAGAAAAAAAAAATATGGGGATAGCTAGGTTGTAAAAGGAAGTGAGAAGAGCCGGCGAATTAGCATCGATATAGGACAGCAGGAGGGTGGCAGGAGGAGAGAAGTTGGCCTGTGCACAGAATCCTTGGTGTGTGTGACTCTTTAACACACTGGCTTCTCTTCCAGGTAGAACAATACTCTATGCTCTTCCTTCGCCTCAGATGTTCTGTAATTCTGCCTATGTTCTTTTCATGGGTTTAATTACAGGAAACCTCTTTAAAATACAATTTACTTGAAGGGAAATTATATTAAGTTGTGTATATATAAAACATATTATCTTAGTGGTTAAGTCCTAAAATTAAAATTCCAATGAAGGCTTTTTATTCACAATTATAGCAGGGTTTTTCACATGGCTGATATTGCTTCTAATGTTTTGGACCCATAGAATACCTTCTTAATAAGGAGCTCAAATTATTCCAGTGGGTGGTTGCTTAGCACAGAGGTTAGGAGTAGACAGATTGCTTTTGAATCCTGGCTCTAGCCCAGCTCTATGACCTTGGGCAAGGGTCTTAACCTCTTTTAACTTATGTACTTATCTACAAAATGGGGGTAATTTCTGTCACACCGAGATGTCGTTGAGGATTAAATGGCACATGTAATATGGGGTCTAATGCAGGGCCTCGTGTAAAATAAGAGCTCAGAAACTGTTAGTTTTCTTCCTTTTTCCTCCCCACAAGATGGAGGGTTGGCTTCTGTCTGTTTGCCTCATTGTACAGAGGGAGAAATAGAAACGGAAGTGAAGGATTTACCAAATTTCCCAGCAGAATCCAGTCCTATTAAATTTCAATTTGCAGTTCTAGTTACTGACTCTGTTCAACTTGGATCTGTAGTCAGGGAGGAAGCCCGTAGGAGAGAACAATCTTATTCTGGGGCTGTTGAAAGATGGCAATTCTGTCACTTTGACATTTTCTGGGGTTCTGTGGGAAAAGTACTTGCTGTGCTTCTAGTTCTCTCACTGAGGAGCTGTGGTGACTTTGGTCAGGTCATTCGACCACTCTGGGCCTCGATGCTTTTGGAACAGTTGGACTTCATCTCTCTTTTAGGACTGACATTTTTCCCCTTCTACCTTCATTACATACGTACTTGCCCGTTTCCACCATTAGATCATAAGTATGGGGAGGACAGAGGTGTATCCCGCCTACCTGGCATCCCGCACTGTGTCTCTTCCAGCTATTCAGAAAAGCTGCAGTAGGTGTTGTATGAGATGGCGTGATGGTGTCACAATCAATAGCAAAGTAATGAATCTGTTGTAATAATTGAATACACACTCGCCTGCACTCACACTCCCGTACCCGCACCCATTCAAGATACTGCCATCAAAGGGAAGAGTGTGACCAATATGGTTGACTGCGTCCTTCTCAGATGAGCTTTAAGGTGAAATCTTCCAAGGATCCTCTTGAGTGTTATGAAAATAGCCCTTGTCAGACTTATTTGTTTGCTTGTTTATTGTTTCTCTTTCCCGCTAACACACGAACACCATGAGAACTGGAGCCTGTTTTGTCTTGTTGGCTACTGTATCTACTGTACTAGAATAGAGCCTAGACATGGGAAGAGTTCAACATATGTTTGTTGAATGAATTATAGTGAATAAAGGAAAAGCCATCACTTCCTCATACTTTTTGCCTGGAGGGCGGGAGTACCAGGAAGACGACAAGATTCTAGCCCTTTCTACAGCCAGATCACTGTACAGGCAAGTTACTAGATTCCTGTGAGGAAAGGGGCCTGTTAGGACTGTTATGGGTATTGAGGTTCACAACACCTGTAAGGGACCCCATCAACAGGTTAAGTAATTCCAGTAAGATCCATGTTATGGGGGCCTCCCATATTAACCTAGCAGGTGATAGAAATAGAAACTTGATGTAGTAACTCTAAACAAAGATGACAGAAGCTACATTTAATAGCTCTAAAGCGAGATTATAGAATCAGATAAACTGTTTTCCTTTTAATTTTGTCTTCAGTTTACACCCTGATTGAACCCAGATATTGCCTTCCTCCTGTCTTAAGCTCTTCCAGCTTCACACTGTAGTCAGTCCTGTCGTCTCTTACATCTTTTTTATTTACTTTTTACTCACTTGTACGTTGTTTTTTTTCTCTTTTGGTCTCAGGCCACATCCTTGCTCTTCTATTCATCCTGTGAAGAGGAGGAGCCTCGCACCTAGGATGATGCCTTCTTTCTATCCCCAACTGTACAAGCTTGCACACGCTAAGTCAGCAGGATAAATCCTTCTCTATGTCGTCTGCCTAGGACACTTGGGAATTTTGCGTAAGTTTCTCCTGCCTGGCCTTTAATTTCATAATACTGATATAATCATGTATTTCAGTGGGTACAAGTTCCAGATGGATGCAACTCTAGAGCAGAACCCAGGCATGAATATTCCCGAATGCCCTGGGGAGAGGCGACAAAAGAACCAAGTGAGCTGAGGGTCTTTTAGGAGCAAGAGGCTGCGGGACCAGAGGTAAATGGTCAGGATCGTGGACTCCATCCAGGGGTGGATGCATGAGTGTTAGCTCCTGCCCACGCCAAAGGCCAGTTTCACGGTGGCTCGGCATCGGTGCAGGGAAAAGCAGAGATCGACCACAGCATAGAATCTACAGAGACACTAGAAATTGGAGGATTTCATTTCCCAGCCCTCACTCTGTCACAAGGCCAGATTAGCCATACTTCTAATAGACCCAGGTACCATCTTGGAGAGCAGTAAGGGGGAGTACAACCTTAAATATTTGAGCATTTACCTAGCTCATTCAAGCTGGGGCTAGATATAGACCAGCACTGTTTTCATTACTGAATCTCATTGAGCAGATGGGTTTTGGCAGCAGAGCTGTAGGAATCACCTGTTCGCCACTACCTCACAGGCCGGTAAACTCTTTTCACGTGAAGAATGTCCGTTCTGTCATATAGCAATCATTCTAACCATCAGCAAGACGGCCTCTGGGCCTAGCTTTAAATCAGTACATGTGAAGGTCAAAGAGTTTTATAAATGTTACATTATGACTATTTCCCGGGTCCAATCCATATCTGTTTATTTGCAGTCTTCTTAATGTTTAAGCCTAAAATATTCACTAATGCTGAGAGCAATAGATGTTTTTGGCATTTGACCTCTGTGAAAGCCAGTTTTCCTTAAAAAGCTTTCTTTATGCCTAGATCTGTCACTTTGGGGTCCAGTTTCTAATGTACTAATGTTCCAACTGGCTCTACTTAAAAAATACCAACCCTAGAACTGCCTAAATATATGAGATTTATGTCTAAATGACATTTTTGTTTCATTATAACTGTTATAACTATGGAGAGCAAGGGTTATTGTCTGAACTACCCTAGGAAATTTCAAAGGTTTAAAGAGGTTGGACTTTGGAGAGAAACTCTTTCCCCTTCTTAATCCTTCACCGGTTGCAAATGTCTGTGGGCCATACGGTTGTTTCTTAACATTGTCTGGTGGATCAATATGATGCTTTCATGCCCTTCAGATTAGAAACTTCTGGCTCTAAATCCCCAACCATCACTTTAGGATTAGGGCTAACGTCTAACGTGCAGTCTGTGACCACAGAGTGCTGGGTCACACTTCGCAGGTCACATCAGTGATTACTCAGGTGCAATAGGAACCTGGCAACCATAGAGGTGAAGCATGGGACCTCCCCATTATTTCAATGATATCTGTCTTTCCTCCTTCACTGAATCGGGTATAAAGTGTGTGTCAGTATAACAGTGACATGACAGACAAAGGGCTGTCAGGCAGGCATTAAATTTTAAACTTTCAGGGTGAATGGAGGGGAACAGTGCCCTGCCAGCCGAAGCTGTGACGTTTGTCTCTTGCAAGTTTCTGTTTGGGGTAAAAAGTACAGGCCGGCTACGTATGAATCACCCTGTCCAGTGCAGCGCACAGTGTGAACAGTGGCTACGTGTGTGATGATGGCTTTTGGTGTCCCACTGTAAAACTATCTGAGAACCTTCTATATTAAATTCAGATCAGTTCAGTTAATGACTCTGTGGCTTGCAGAAGGGGGCAATTTGTCAACATGTTCATCAGACAAGAGACTGCAAGGCTGAGCATCTAAACCTTGAGATGACAGTATTTTCCTGGTCAAAGATCTATAAAATTGGACCTTGGGTTATCATTGCTTTGTTTTATTGCAACAAGTTTTAGAACATGCTGGGAACATTAATTCTTTAGAGTTTTTAAAAACTCGGGCACCTGGGTGACTCAGTCGGTTGAGCATCCCACTTTGGCTCAGGCCATGATCTCACAGTCTGTGAGTTGGAGACCTGCGTTGGGCTCTGTGCTGACAGAGCCTGGAAACTGCTTTGGATTCTGTGTCTCCCCCTCTCTCTGTCCCTTCCCCACTCACGCTCTGTCTCTCTCAAAAATAAATAAACATTAAAAAGTCTTTAAAATTTCAAATATCTGAAAGATATTATTTGATGGGGTGATAGTATTTGTGTGTGTATATGTATATATATGACATGTCTGAAGGCACAGAGGCAAGACAGTCGATTTAGCCATGAATTTCATACATAGTATACTTTGCCACCTAAATTTGCTTGTTAATATTATCTGTTCTATTATTTTTATTTTTGTTTGTTTATTTTTAACATTTATTCATTTTTGAGAGACAGAGTGTGAGTGGGGGAGGGGCAGAGAGAGAGACACACACACACACAGAATCTGAAGCAGGCTCCAGGCTTAGAACTGCCAGCATGGGCTGGGGGCAGGGGATGTGGGGGAACTCGAACTCATGGACTGCAAGATCATGACCTGAGCTGAAGTTGGACACTTAACCCACTGAGCTACCCTGGTGACCCATGTTCTATTATTTTTATATGATGAATGGCACATTTGAGCTGGATATTCCAAAATACTCTTTATATTAGTAATCTAGATGTGACTTTATTTTTCAAAGATGGCTGTACAAATACATATGTACATATATATATCCTGTGCCATATATTATTTTGATAACATGACTAAATCCCTTCTGCCAGAAAGGGAAACTATGTTTCTTTCCCTTGAATCTAGGTGAGGAGCTGGTGATTGCTTTGACAACTAATGTGTGCCAGAAGTGATGCTATCTGACAGCCAAAGCCAGATGATAAAAGAATATAGCATCTGTGTGGCTCTCTTTTGATGGGATGCTTGCCCTTGGAACCCAGCCGCCATGCTGTGAGGAAGCCCAAACTAACTCATGTACAGTGACGACCTGTATGGAGTGGAAGCAATGTCCTCAGCTGACAACTAGCAGCGATGACTGAGTCTTCCAGTGATTCCAGCCACAGCCTCTACGTCTTCCAGCTAAGAGCCCAGACAGATGTTTTGGTGCAAAGACAAACCTTTCCTGGCCCACAGAAACCATGAAGGAATAAATCATTACTGTTATTTTAAGCCAGTATGTTTTGGGGTGATCAGTTATACAGTACAGGAATTGGAACACTGGAGGTTTTTCGAGGTTTCTTTTGGTATGCTTTGGAGAACTGTAGGTTACTCCTGACATCTGATTTGCATAAATGTCCCTGTTCATATGGGGTGAATATGTTGATAAGTCCTCTGGCCATCTGCCTTCTAACAAGTCTAAGAGGTAAATTCTTTTTCATGCTTTTACATAATTCACAGACAGGGCCTTTTCCAAGAAACTTTCCCTAAAACTCCTAGGTTGATTTAGATACTATTTTTCTGGGATCCCTTAGCAATCCGTTAACTGTGATCACACTGTGCTGTAATGACCAGTTCACTTGCCTTTTCTTTCTGTTAGACCCTAAGTCTTAGACAGTCTGGGTTCTTTGTCCCTGTTTTTGTCTTTTACAGAACTTAACGCCATTCTGGCACATGGCAGGTCAGTCCTTAATAGATTCTCACTATAAAAGTATGCAATCAGGACTTAGTTTATGCAGGCCTTGACTCAGAAAACAATGGAAGAGAGCTGAAAGAGTTTCTAGAAGTGGAAAATCATGAAATAGTATTTCTAAGTGGAATTCTAGATAGGAGATTTTTAATAATGTCCCAAAGAGAAGTTTTCCCTCTTAGAAAGTGTGCAAAACTCTAGCTGCCTCCAGAGAACATACAAGTCACTGTGTTTTTAATAAGCTGCCCAGTTGAATTCAGGACCACACTTTGAAAAAAAAAATCCCCCAAAACAACATGGTAAACTAAAGAATAATATTTTCTTTCAGATACTTGTGGAAACTGGGGCTCAGAAACTTTGGAAGGTACTGGAACCGATTATGGAAACCATATACAGAAACCTGATCCTTGAATTTCTAACTGGGAGTACATCGAAGATTATTCTAGAAATTACTAGAAAGAAGTGACATTGCTGAGTTGTGTTTAGGATTTAGTTTAGTCTCTTGATGATATGTAACACATTCAGAGTTTGCAGTGAGAACAGAGTTGGAGCCTGAGTCCAGTTCATCCCTGGAGTGCTGAGTATTGATCTCCCAGCTCTCCTTTTGCATTGCCTCTAACTCCGTGTAACTTCTTTATTATCTCACGACCTCCCACCCCTGCCAGCGACACCTTCTGCTTCCTCCCAACCTCGTGTTCCCTTTATGTATTAACTCCAGCCTGACAATTTCCAAGGCCAATTTATCTCCAGAAAGATGTGACTGTGGTTTCCAAGATTTCAGCCCCATTCCAGGGGGGACAGAAATACATTCCTGAGGTAAAGGACTGTGACATTTACTGCATAGCAGCTTTTATAACATTTGGCTTTTAACCTCAAATGTTGAAAGGGTAGTGAAAAAACTCACCCGAGTCAACTGTGATTAAACCATACGTTAGCTCTGTTTTGTACCTTCTGTGGAACTGGCCTTCTGCTCTGATGGTCGGTGCCCTCATCAAGTGAGGTTTCAAATGGCTTGATTCCTAAGTGGCTGCATTCCCCTCAGTATGGTTTCTTGTTTTTAGTTAATGTAATGAATGATTTTTTTTCTGCAGGCTCATCTGAACAATGTGTTGGAAGCAGCACTTGACCCATCTGTCTGTCCTGGCTCCACTGCACTACCTGCCTTGACCAGAGCCTGTCCACCAACAGGAGATCGCATTATCACATCAGAGAGGTCTGAAATCCACATTTAACCTTTTGTATTTACCTAAATTCCTGTACATGAAGGATATAGGGATGTTTTTCCCCTAAACAAAAACAACGGGTAAAGTGAAGAGAAAAAAGTAAAAATTGAATTTCTTTTTTTACAATTTATTTTGAGAGAGAGAGATAGAGAGAGACAGACAGAGACAGAGAGAGAGAGACAGACAGACAGACAGAGAATCCCAAGCAGGTTCTGCACTCTCAGCCCAGAGTGAAGCGGGGCTTGATCCCACGAACTGAGATCATGACCTGAGCATAAATCAAGAGCTGGTGCTTAACTGATTGAGCCACCCAGGTCGCTCTGTCCCCTGCCCCCAAATGGAATGTTTTAAAAAATCTTTTTTAATATTTATTTCATTTTGAGTGAAATAGAGTTCAGGCAGGAGAGGAGCAGAGAGAGGGAGATACAGAATCCAAAGCAGGCTCCAGGCTCTGAGCTGTCAGCACAGAGCCCGATGCAGGGCTCAAACCTATGAACCATGACATCATGACCTGAGCCAAAGTCAAATGTTTAACCAACTGAGCCACCCAGGTGCCCCTAGAATGTTTTTAAGTGCAGAACAGTCTAAGGGCATGTGGGTATGTGGGGACAATGAAGAGAGACTCGTTCTTTCCCGGACCCTGGGAAAAGCTAGTGCACAGGTGTCTGATGGATCTGGGAGAGTCAGGGAAGCAATAACAGGGCACCTAGACTATACAGGATCAGCCAGTAGGCAAGAGTTTGTCTTTGCATTCATGTCAAAGTGTTTATTTTAGAATGGGCACAGCATACTAAAAATGCAACTTAGTTTTGTCCCTCACTAGCTTAGGGGTCTCTAAAGCAAAGCCTGAATTATAGATTCCTATACACATGACTTATCGAAATGGCATTGTTAGAAGGGGAGTGACGGAAACAAAATAAGGCGAGGGAATACGACTCAATGAGGATGTGGCCTTGACTGAAGTTTGCCAGCAGCCTTGTCCCATGGGGATCTGTGGCTCACAAATTGCACCATGGAGTTAAGCTTCCCTTGACGTCCCAGCTTTTGTACTCCTGAGTCTCTCATTGGCCACTGCCTGTTTGGGGGTGGTGGCGCACAGTGATGATGTAACCTGGGTGAGGTGGCCGCTGTTCTGTGGAAGGCAGTTCTTCAGAGGAGATTGTGAGCCAATGCTCACAGCAGGGTGTGCGCAGAGATGTGCTGAAGGGGGTCTGGGTGAGACACGAAAGACATCCAGTATGCTTCCTGTCCATTTAAAATTTATATTTATTTGGTGTGGGATTCCCCCCCCCCCCCCCCCCCCCCCCCCCCCATCATGACCCATAGTTTTCCAGGTCACTCCTGGGAAGCTGATGGTTCTACACTCTTTAGGTAGAAAGATAGCATTTTGATTAAAAAGCTAAAATGTCCAGTCTCACATATAACATAATACTTCTGACTTTATTCTAATATAGGTCATACCTCCTCTCCTTCCCTTTCATCCGTGCCAACTTCCTTAGGAATATCAGTATAAGGCTGGTCACGTGCATGAAAATTTGCTTGCTCACCACCTTCCCTGATCGAGCTGCTCTTACTGACTGTTGGTAGGGTTACAGTGGATCAGAAATTAGTGAAAAAGTGGTAGATGTTCTAACTTGACAAGTACTAGTATAAGCTGACTGTGTTCTCTGGTCCCCACAGGTACATATTTTCCATCATGAGCACTTGTGTGAGTTTTCCAGAAGCTCTCTTGCTGGGCCCCTGTGACTCTGAACCTCCCATTGTGGACAGTGCCTTCTGTTCTTCTAGCCTTTGCCCTCCCATATGGTCGTCTTGGGCAGAAGTCACAGTGACTCCAGACTGGTCTCTTTCCTGTAGAACCCACATCTGGTCCATAGGAAACACTCACTCACACATCCTTTGTCCTTGCAGCCTGGATGGGTGGAGAGGAAGGCAGACCAAACACAGTGGCAACCTTTTATCTACCACCAAGGCCCCTGGCCAGCCTGCTCTGTTGCCCTTCGAGTTTGCAGACCAGAGACAGACACTGATCCATTGTGCTTGTCTAATTCCAGGAGACTGAAATCAAGTCCAACAAGGAGTCTTGTTGAAGCCATTATTTTATTCTTCTCGTTAGTTTATCATGACAATTTTCAGCTATTCAGTGAAATTGAAAAGATGTCCAGTGAACACCTATACACTCAGCACCTATGATTATATTTTACTTTGCTCCTTTTATTATGTACATATCTACTTGCTCATCTTTTTATGCATCTGTCCATTCATCTTATTTTTGACACACTTCAAAATAAACTGCACACCTCTGTGTACTTCTGTGGAACACCTTGGCATGTACATCATTAATTAGAGTTCAGTATATGTTTTTACATGTAAAATTTACATACAATGAAATGTAAGCATCAAGTAAACTTTTACTGTGTTTTGAGAGGTGCATATACTTCAAAGAACTGCACAAAATCTCATCAAGATGAAGACATTATCCCAGAAAGTCCTTTTATACCTTTTCAATGTAAATCTCTATACCCCTCCCCCACCAGAAGCAATGACATTGTGTTTTTTTCCCCACCATATTAGACTTAGTGTTGTAAAGTCTGTGAGAAATGAAATAATCCATTTTGTATTCATTTGTGTATGCAATCTCTCACTTGAGTGTTCCTGAGACTCATTTACATTGTTATGTGTATCAGTACTTCCTTTTTTGTGTTTAAAGTTTATTTATTTATTTTGAGAGAGAGAGAAAGAACACGAGTGGGCAAGAGCAGGGAGAGAAGGAGAGAGAGAGAGACAGAGAGAGAGAGACAGAGAGAGAGAGAAAATCCCCAAGCAGGCTTCACACTGTCAGCACAGAGCCCAATGCAGGGCTGGAACTCACAAGCTGTGAGATCCTGACGTGAGCCGAAGTCAGACGCTTAACCAACAGAGCCAGCCAGGCGCCTCATCAGTACTTCCTTTTGATTGTTGACTAACATTCTTTCTTATGACTGTGGCACAGTTTGTTTATCCATTCTTCTATTTATGGGTACCTAGACTGTTTCCAATGTTTGGCTGATATGAATACAAGGAAGCCTCTGTCTTGGTTTGAGATGAAGAGAGGAGCTAGTTTACTTGCTGTTGGCTATTGGAGAAATAAAGTAGGGCATGAGGATTGTAGGAAGGGAACAGTTCTCTCCAAAGAAATTTTTTCACAAATCTTCTCTCTATAATCTCTAATACTCTTGATCCTTTTACATTTTCACAGAAGCTCTGTCATCAGATTAATTTACATTGCCTACTTTGAAAATCAACGTTTTGTTCTGTTTGGCAGCATATTTTGGTGTCTGATATTTATGGTATCTTCGTGCCTGAGTTGAAACTTCCGGTCTAGCAAACCGTGGTACTCACTATTCTTTGAGTTTCAGCAGGAGGAAGGAGCTGTTTTGGTGGAGAGGGACTAATGAGGCTTTATAGGCTGGATAGTTCAGAGATGCTGAAGAGGAGGAATTTGTTCACTACTAGCCATGGCTGTCAAGTAGTGTTCCAGACATGAGTTTCTCACATAATGTCAAATAACAAAACCAACTGCAAGGCTGCTCTTACTCCTAGCGTCTTGCTGAATGAGGGCGTTGAATTCCTGGCATTATGAGTTGGTTGATGACAATGATCTCCATCAGTCGCTATAAGTGAGGATAGCCACAAACACAAAGTTATGGATTTTGTGGCCGGCTTTGGCCCTGTGACAGACATGGCACTAGTGTCTTTGCCACATCTTGCATTATTACCAGCTGCACTACTACCATGGAGGTGAAGATCTGTAGAGTCACAACAGGACGCATCCCTTAGTGTGAACCATACCACTGTGGTCATGCTATGAGAAGGGATAATTATCAAGGTCATGGTCTTATTTTAAGTAAGAACAAGTAATAATGAGAATCTTAAAGTAAAATGGATTCTGCTTCATTTTAGTATGTAAATTTGCTACGGATCTCCGTTAACCTTAGTAATTTGGTTCAATAATTCTAAAATCTTGGGATTGTTAGCTAAAGTACATTGGATCCAGTGAAATGCAAGAGAACATTGATATTTATATATGCAACAAAAAGTAGAGATGAAGAATAGTTGGAAGATAGGTAATAAAATTATACCTCTTCTGTGAGAGGATGTAGGAAATGAAATGAGACTTCCAAGCCTCTAGAGGATGGGAACAGAGACTTAAGTGTTTTAAATACTCAACACATGTTTGTTACTGATGAAGAAGAGCATGGTTCTCTTTAAAGCCCAGTTATTATCAAGGAAATAACTCTGTAATTTCTCCTTATCTTACCCCCAAATTCAATCTTGAGAATCGTTTACCAAAGATTGCCTTTATCTCTAAGTCTCCCAGTCATTGTGGAATAAGATTTGATTCAATTTATTTTTACAAATACGTAATGAAATAAAAATGTACTTAATTTATCAGGAAAGTAATGGCTCTTAACAGCTTTGTTTCTTTTAGGGAGAAACAATGATAAGGTTCTAAACATTCCCAGAGTAATCTCTTTTATGATCTTGAAAATCCTTAGAGAATTTCCCATCCATTCTTGTTATTGATGGATGTTTGCCTGGGCCTAAATGTTCAGATGCCAGTCAGGTATTTGGATTATAGGAGGTCATAGAAAAAGAATCATGGTACCTAAGGAAATGCTATATAAAGAGTAGATGCTCAGTTAACTGAATTAAATTATTTTTAGTAGTATTATGCCTCCTCCCAAAAAAAGATTGACATACTGCTATACAACACTTGAAAGTAACTAATCAAGGAAAACACAACACTAAAAATAAAGGTAGAAAGAAAGGCGAAGGTAAAGGTAACAATAGGTGAAAGATAAAGGTAAAAATAAAGGTATAAAAAGGTAAAGCTAGGGGTAGAAATAAAATGCAGGACGTGTACTGTAAGATCCTGGGAGAATGGTATCAATATTTGCCTCTGAATGTTCTGGCAATCAATAAAATAGGAGAGCAATCAAGACATACAGTCACACATTTGTAAGATTAAGCCACTTGTTCAAAGGAAGCAATCTATTAATTGTTGAGAGAAATCTTCACTGATAGTGCATTCTTAGGATGACACAGGATATGGCATGAATGATATTCTCAACAGTATCCTTACGGTAACATGACTCAGCGTGTGTGGATGGTATAATACCAGTATGATATAGTGGAAGTAGTTTTACATTTTTCCTTTAGGAAAGAGGGTGCAGAGAAAGTGCCACATAGCTCTGTCATGGTATGGTTCGCTCTGAGGGTAAACGGTTCTGAATGTTAGAGGGATGGATGGGCTACTTGTTCTTTAAGGCTGTTTTCCAGAAATATTATTTTCCTTGACCAAAATTTTGATTAAGTCCTAAGTGTCAGTGGATTTGAGGTTATCCTTTCTGACAAGCACTTGGACTGGAAATACTCTCTCAGACTTAATATGCCTTTACTGTTCTGTTGTGGTTTTTGGGATAATGGTGACATCCTCTCACAAAATTTACGAAGCTTGATAGGAGAAAGCCTTCCCCTATCAGGAAGATGAGTTGAGAAGAAACCCAGGGCAGTGATATGATTTTCCTTGGAAAGAAAGTGGAATCTGCTCCAATACATGAAACAAGTGGTTACCGGTGACCTTTTAATTTGACATCACAGAACATAGCCCTTGTAATTTTAATCTGGAAAAGATTTCCAAATGCCTACTTCAGCCATAGAGAAGTCTCAACAAGGTTCCCATAAAATGTTTAAATTTTAACAGCAAATTTCTCAGTTGAGTTCTTCAGGATAAAGCAGTTTGTGAAAGTAGTAACAGAGTGGGTTGATTTGCTGAATGGAATTACTAGCTTTCAGTGTTGGAGACGATTACCTTGTTTTTTAGCCTTGGAGAAGTTGATAACATGTCCGTCTTCCTAATAGCTATTACAAACCAGGTGTAATGTCTGCAAAAGTTATGCCTACTACTAGTGGTTTATCCAAAGGATATAAAAATATTAATTTGAAGGGATACATGCACCTTGATGTTTATAGCAGCATTAGCAACAATAGCCAAATTATGGAAACAGCCCAAATGTCTAACAACTGATGAATGGATAAAGAAGATGTGGTTTATATATATAATGGACCATAAAAAGGAACAAAATCTTGCCATTTGCAACAATGTGGATGGAGCTAGTGTATTATGCTAAGAGAAATAAGTCAGAGAAAAACAAATACCATATGATTTCACTTATATGTGAAATTTAAGAAACAAAACAAACACACATGAGAGAAGAAAAAGAGAAAAACCAAGAAATAGACTCTTTAAGTATAGAGAACAATCTGATGGTCACTAGAGGGGTGGTGGCTGGGGGAGGGGTGACATAGGTGATGGAGATTAAGGAGTGCACTTGTGATGAGCACAGGGTGACGTCTGGAAGTGTTGAATCACTATATTGTACACCTGAAACTAATATTACACTGTATGTTGACTAACTGGAATTTAAATAAAAACTCAAGAAAAAAAGTCATTCTCAGAATGAGAATAGGAATATAATAATAGGAAAACATTATATTTAGATTGGGACTTGACTAGTATATATACAAAAAAATTCCACTAAAGAAAACATATTTTCTTTGATATAGCATGAGTAGCAGGTAAACTATGTTTATTTTATAGGTGGCTCTGTTGAGGGATAGTCAAGTTTACAATGAATGTTTCTGATCAGCCTCAATCTTGCTATAGGACTGAGAAACAGTCATGGTAATTAGCCAGCTAAATAATCAATCAGCTAACTAGTGCTGCATATCTAGGTTTTTCTCTTCAGTGGTTTCCATATATATGATATATGAGCAATCCTGCTACTATTCTTTTTAAATGAAATTAAGTGCAGAAAAATGATACTGGACTCCTATCTTATAACACTCAGAAAAATTAATTTGAAATGGCTTAAAGACTTAAACATAAGACTGGAAACCATAAAACTCTTAGAAGAAAACAGAGAGAGAAAGCTCCTTGACATTGGTCCTGGCAATGATGTTTTGGATATGACACCAAAAATGCAAGAAACAAAAGCAAAAATTAATTAAAATTAATTGGGATTACATGAAACTAAAAAGCTTTTGCACAATAAAATAAACAATGAACAAAGGAAAAGGCATCCTACCAAATGGGAGAAGATATTTGAAATTATATATCCAATAAGGGGTTAATCTCCTAAATGTATCAACAACTCATACAACTTGATAACAGAAAGCCGCAGTCACATTAAAAATGGGCAGAGGAACTTAAGAGACATTTCCCCAAAGTAGACATACAGATGGCCAACTGACACATGAAAAGATGCTCACCGTCACTCATCATCGGAGAAATGCAAATCAAAACCACAATGAGATACCATCGCATACCTGTCCGAATGGCTAGTGTCAAAAAACAAGAAATAACAAATGTTGGTGAGAATGTGGAGAAAAGGAAACCTTCATGCATTGTGGGTTGGATTATAAATTCATTTAGCCACTACAGAAAATAGTATGGAAGTTCCTCAAAAAATTAAAAATGGAACTACTACATGATGTAGTAATGCTACTTTTGGGATTATATACAAAGGAAATGACAACAGGATATTAAAAAGATACCTGCACTCCATGTTTACTGCAGCATTATTCATAAAGCCAAGCTATGGAGACAACCTCAGTGTCTGTCTGCAGATGAATAGAGAAAGAATGTTTATATAATACATATACATATACATACACAATGGAATATTATTCAGCTATGAGAAAGGAAATGCTGCTGTTTGTGATAACATGGATGGAGCTTGAAGACATTATGCTAAGTGAGATAAGTCAGATCAAGAAAGACAAATACTGTATAATATCACTTCTACGTGGAATCTAAAAAAGCTAAACTTTTAGGAACGAATTGCAGAATGGTGGCTACTAGGTTTTAGGGGTAGGGGGAATTGGGGAGATGTTGGTCTAAGTGTACAAACTTGTAACTGGAAGATCAATAGGTTCTGAGGTGCTAATGCACAGTCTTGTGATTGTAGTTAAGAATACTGTATTATAGGGGCGCCTGGGTGGCTTAGTCTGTTAAGCGTCCGACTTTCGCTTAGGTCATGATCTCGCGGTTCGTGGGTTCGAGCCCCGCGTCGGGCTCTGTGCTGACTGCCAGCTCAGAGCCTGGAGCCTGTTTCAGTCTGTCACTCCCTCTCTCTCTGACCCTCCCCTACTCACGCTGTCTCTCTCTTTCTCCTAGAAATAAATAAAACATTAAAAAAAAAAAAAAGAATACTGTATTATATCCTTGAAAGTTGCTAGAAGACTAGATCTTAAATGTTCTCACCCCAAAGAATACATGATAATTACGTGGTGTGATGGAGGTGTTAGCTAACACTATGGTGGTAATCACATTGTCATATATAAGTGTATGAAACCAACACGTTGTAGATGTTAAACTTACAAATGTTAGATGTCAGTTGTGTCTCAATAATGAAGAGAAAGAAATTGAAGCCTATTTGTGAAGTGTATCTATTTTGTCCGATCACTTGACAATTCAACCAGCTTAAATTTATTGATATTAATTAGTATAACAAGGATTCACATTAGAGAAGACCCAAAATGGTTTCTTCTCTCCCTCTCTTCCTCAGTGGGTCAAGCATTAGTCTGGGCTCTTAGCCATACCCAGGCCTATAACCAAGGAAATTTTAGCCTAGAGAGAATTAGGAACATGTTACTGGAAGTGTTGGTTGGATATAGTTTTCTCTCCTTGTCCTGTACTCAAGCAAGGCTGCTATATGGTACTAAAAAGAATGATTTGGCTGGGACTTACCATGATGAGATTATCAACCTCCTGTCATAAGCCAACTGACCTGAGTTGGCTGTGTCTGCTTCTCCTTTCATTCTTCTGCTTCTGTATTCAGTTTTCTTTGCTTCGGATGAATGGCTAGGCTAACAGTGGTGCCCTGCACCTGCCTATCTAACAGCAGGCCTCTATCATAGTTTGACGGTGTACCCCCTTAGGATGGGATTTCCCTTAAATGGGATGATCCAGCCTCATGGAGTCATTGCCATATGCTTCAAACCTGGGAAGCACATTCATCCCCATGTATATGTGTGTTTACCAAAATAAGGTCCACAAAGACGTGGTGGCTGGGGAAATAGGAATCTTCAATGTAGACATCGATAATTATTGGTAGACAATTGACCTTTAAAAAATAGATGTCTAGGGGCGCCTGGGTGGCTTAGTCGGTTAAGCGTCGGACTTTCGCTTAGGTCATGATCTCGCGGTTCGTGGGTTCGAGCCCCGCGTCGGGCTCTGTGCTGACTGCCAGCTCAGAGCCTGGAGCCCGTTTCAGAGTCTGTGACTGCCTCTCTCTCTGACCCTCCCCTGCTCATTCTGTCTCTCTCTCTCTCTCCTAGAAATAAATAAATAAATAAAACATTAAAAAAATAGATGTCTAATGTTCTTAGATAACAGAAGCTAAAGATAAATCAGTCAAAAAACAGACTGCACCGTGGAATTAAATATCGTGACTTTCTTCTGTTCCTGAACATTGGTGTGAAGCCCATCCCCTGCTTCCTACCCAGGAGCAGAAATGAATATTGGAAAAATTATCTGGGACATAAAGTCCCCACCACAAGCCTGAAGATTTCCATGACCCACAGGAGACTGGGTCTAGTTAACTTTGTGGGGAGGAGTTAGCAGTTGGAAAAGATGAGAGAAGTGGGGATTTTAGAGGGGAAGGCAGGCAGATAGAAGCTCCCTGTTAAAGAACCGTGGGCATCTGTGTGGAAGTGCTTCCGTGACCTGAGGAACGTCCAGCTAGACAAACAGTTCTGTGCAGCGAGGCATCAAGCCTTTATACAGGGCGCAAGTCCCAGTGAGCAATGCCAGGGCGCACAATGTCTAGGTTTGTACTTCCCCCAGCTTTCTCTGCTTGAAATTTTATCACATGGATCCACCTACCAGAGAACACGCAGCAAGAGGAACAAACAGGTCCCCCTACTTCTGAAATGAAAGAAACTCAGCAACACTCCTTTGAGAAAAAGGGCCCCGTGCCAGGTTATCTAAACACTGCGACACGACCAGGATCACCCCCACCCTGCTGTCTACATTGCCCATCTCTAGTTGTTATTAAAATGGCTTTTTGCACCAATGCTGATTTATGAAATTGGCTTAACTTTTCCAGCCAGTCTCCAAATGAACAGTCACTCTGCATTAATACGACTTGCAGTAGTCAGGCCTCCCTGGGCATTCCATCTCTTTTACCTCGCTCTGCCATCTGTCACTGTAATACCTGTGTCACCGAGTTTTGAACCATAATACTTATACCTCATCAGCTTCCAAATGGTTCCATGATCTGTCAGCAGTGATCAAGGCAGTGCAATGAGACGTGACAGGGCATTTCCAAGTAATTTTTAAGGAGGCCCGAGAAGGGAAAAGTTGAAGCCTGGGGACACTTGAGTCACTCCACCTTGAGATGCTTTTGCCGAGTCTCCAAAGTTCTTGAGGTGTTTTTTTGTGTGTGTTTTCTTTTTTGTTTTTAAATACCCTGAAGCGAAAGTTCATATATCTGGCTTTAACGTGGCGTGGTAGGCAGATAGTAGCCTACCACTCCACCTCTATATACCTAGTGGGTTATCAACGTAGTGACACAAATCAAAAGAAAGGGTAGGGGCATGGGTGGGAATGGGAATGGAAGTGGTGTATGTGTCTGTGTATGATGAGGGGGAGGGGCTTGGGAGGTAGTTCACCTTGAATGGTGGAATATTTCACAGATGTGGATAAGGGAAGGTCACTCATATTGATTTATGTAGAATCTGCTTTCTTCTAGGCATTGGGCTAAGGCTTATGTACACATTGTCTTATTTAACCCTTAAAAGAACTCCATAGAATTAAGCAGCAGTGGTTCAGTAGCAGAATTTGTATTGGTTTTTACAGATGAAGACATAAACATTTTTTACATACATAGAGATTGGATCTTGATCAAGGTCATACGTGGAAAGAGTGTGTGTGCCAGTGATATAAACTTGGGCAGCTTAAGATGTGTTGGATTATAGACTATCTGCTATTTCCATAATGAATGAGGGGTGTGGGTATCAAGATTTTTCAGCTGTCCCTTTGAACCCCTTATCCGCCAGAACAGTTTTGGGATGGCTCCAGTTCTCAGGAACTATTATCTAAATATATCCAGCAAGATCTTTTCCAGCCCTATTTCCTATCATTTGAAAAACATTTATTCTATCTTTACCACTGTGGCAGTCTGCCTGGAAATAGGTGCAATGTATCATTTTCCATAATAATAGAAGGTGGGCTAGGAATTACCTGTAATTTGTTTCTCCATCCAGCCACGTCAAACTCAGTTATGACGAAAGTGGAGCGGCAACCTTGATCACCTTCCGTTTTATAGCTGATGTGATTGTTTTTATGAAGCCTGTAATGTTTTTAACGTTATGGTTGTGATGATCAGAATTCTTGTCTCAGCAGAACAATATTACAAGAGTTGAGTCAATTCTGATTGCAGAGGATGGGAATATGGTTTGCTAGTGATAGGGTTGCAGAGAAAATTGCACAAAGCCCACTCCTGTTGCCCCCCACAGACAATGGAGGAAGCTTTGGCCAGAATTTTGCTGTATCTGTGAATTATTCAGTTTTCTGTTTGGGGGGGTGGGAATGAGTTGCAAGCAAGTCATTCTCAGACAAGTAGGAATTTAAGATGAAATTTTCTCTAGATCATTCTATTCAAATTGAAGACATGGGTCAAGGGTATTTAGTGAAACCAGCCTCGTGTTTTGGGGAGATTTTGGAGCAAGATACTATAGCTGTTTTCTCTTTGCTGAATATCTGTAGTAGAAGGAAGAGACATATGGAGAATTATGGAATAGCATTAGCATCCCAGTCATAGTCCTTAGTATACAATATTTTGAACAAATATGTACAGAACACCCCCTCTTGGCCATACTGACTCTAGATTCCATGGATAAAATAAAGAAGACATCATCCCCAATGAAACTGAGGGCTCCTGACCCTTACCATTTTTAATCCATCTTGGTAAGCGACATAATAATGTTGAGACTTCTAGGAGAAATGATTAAGGAAGATGATCAAGAGGTGGTATCATTTGAGCTGATCCTTGCTGACTGAGTAATGGATTTGACAAGGCACGACAAGAACAGGGAGGGTACTGTGAGCGTAGAAGCCAGCCTGATAATAAGCACAGAAACGTGGCACGTGCTGTGGGAGGATTGGTGGTGGGAGGTGTTTGTGGGAGGAGTGTGGCTAGAAATTAGGCTCGGCGTGTTTCAGTTGGAACAGTATTGTGAAAGACTTGGAAAGCCACGATAAAAAGTCTAGATTTGATACCGTAGGTTATAGGTCGTAGAGTTAATTGTCTACAGAGGTCAGGAAGGTAATATAAATGAGTGATACTGACCAAGTAGTGACTCTGGTAAGTTGGGCAGGAAGGGATCCTTCTAAGGAAGACAATTGAGGCTCCATTCTCACTGATAGTGGTTTTTATAATGTATGAACACTGTAATGCTGATATCACTGTTTTCTAAGAGAAGCCTGAAGTCACATTTTTTAAAAAAATGTGAGCTCTCATGATACTTAAATGCTAGCAGCTAATAATTTTTTTTTTTTTTTAACATTTGAGGGTCCAAATGAAGCCAATCTTAAAGGTTTGTGTCTGTCCATATGCCAGTGGCTTGTGATCTAGAGACAAATGGAAACCCTTAAATATTTATACTTAAAGAGCTGACTCAGTTGTATGGAAGATGACACTTGAGACAAGTAGACAGTTGGACAGCTGGAATCTGAGAGACGATAAAGGCTTGACCTCAGGCAGTTGTGTGTGTGTGGGGGGGAGATCGGGAGGGGAGAGAAGAGTGGAGACAAGCCTTGAAGCACCTGGTGACCACTGGATGTAGGGGTGAGGATGTGATGCCATCATAAATGACACCTGGGAAGTAGTAAGGCTATTAATGGAGTTGACGAGACAATGACACAAGCTACTGTCGTGTGTCTCCTGGGTAATGATTCCATTTTGCTTTTTACCATATATTTTATACCTGTACTCTACCACATACTCTACATTTCTGGAATACATTATATAGATAATATATTTTTTTCCTTAAACGAAATAAATTATCCTTTCCCCTTTTTCCCGTTCATACTCCAAGATGAACCGTTGCCATTAGCTGCTAGATTTCAGACTTTCCCTGTATAGCATTAAACATATTGATGTGGTTGAAGCAATGAGCTGAAAGTATTTTAATCCTGGATGGATAGCAGAAGAAGAGGAATTGATGAGTCCAATTCTTTTCAAGTTTGAAGATAATGCTCTTTGCCTTTTCTGCCTCTGCTTTTTTCTTCTGCATTTTACATTTTTGAGACAGTGAGTCAGACATACTATTATTCTGTTCAGCAGCTTTGACATCCACAGCAGATTTGCATGAACTAAGAAATTTCTTTCATTCTATGTGGTATTTTATCGCAGTGGAGATTTTAGGTGCTCTCTCCACTAGAACATCTCATTTATAGGAATCTTCCAAATTGTCTGTTGATTTGCTTATAGGACTATTAGAATAGCAGAGAGCCTGGTTTCTTGGATGGTGAGTTGGCCCAGAGAGATGAAGGCATTAATTTAACACTGCTCAGTACAGTTATGAAGAAGCTGAATCTGCAGTAGAATCCCATCTAACATGCCGAATTTACTGGAGAAAGGCTTCTGAGATGTCTCCTGTGTCCGCTGCCTTTTTGTTACCCATCGAAGTTAGGACCCTTGCTTGTACCTGACACTGTCAAGGGCTGTGGCTCTTTTTTTTTTTTTTTCCTATTGCTCCACTCTCAGGCTTTTCTTACTACACCAAGAAAATTGGGTAGATTCTCCCTACATTGGACACAATCTTTTTACATGAAGATGTGGTGGACTCGGCAGAGTTTTTAGTTAACTTGAGACATGAGATTCAGGGAGGGACTTGAGTCATCTTTACATGTGACATCTGTGCCGTCTCAGTTTCTCTGAAATAGTCCAGTAGGGATCCATGAGATATGAATCTACACAGTCTGTTCCAGCATTCTCTTCCTTGTACCATAGCAGGAAATAAGCAGTTATACAGGACTGTGTGCTTAGAATTTAATAGAGCCTGCACTCACCTGAAAAGATTGTCAGGCAGCATAAAGCCTTTGGTACTTTTATGGCTGGGTGGCCGCCATGTCGGCAACGAACTAGTAGCAGAGTCCCTCTCTTCCCTCTAATGAGACTGCATGTTCTTTTAACATCCTTTTAGTTTTTTAAATTTAAAAATATGTCAAAATTAAGATTTTTTTATCACGTAATATATGCACATGGTAAAAAATTCAAATAGCAGAAATTATTCTTTAGTATTTCTTAGATAGAAAAGAAGAACAAAAGGTAGATTTCACTTTCAGCTCTGCCTCTGCTTTATTTGGTAGCATTGGACCAGTGGTATGTTTCTGTGTCTCAGTTTCTTTACCTGAAACCTGGGAGCAGGAATCTTTCCCCAATAATTCTTGAGGATTGTCATGAGACCTTAACAAATATGCTGTGTGCAATGGTTTAAGTGCATAGGCATTAAAGGACTTTGGTTATCGTTTCCTCTTGTCTCAGTTGAGTCTGCAGCCAATATCTACTGTGTGCATGGTAGAGGCTGGACATTGAGGTAGAACTTTAAATTATTAACTCAGTCTTCATAATGATTCTATCAAGTAAATACTATTTTTTTAAAATGTTTATTTATTTATTTTGAGAGAGAGAGAAAAGGAGAGAGAGCGAACACGAGCTGGGGAGGGCAGAGAAAGGGGGAGAGAGAGAATCTCAAGCAGGCTCCACACTGTCAGCGCAGGGCCTGACACAGGGCTTGAACTCACAAACTGTGAGACCATGGCCTGAACTGGAATCAAGAGTCAGGCTCAACCGACTGAGCCACCCAGGTACCTCAAGTCCATACTATTATTATCTCAGTTTTACAGTGTGAAAATGGAGGCACAGAGAAACTAAATAACTTGTCAAAGATCACACAGACGGTAAGGAATAGCAAAGTTGGATTTAAAGCTAGTCTCTTTTTTCCTTCTCCTTGCTTCCTCACTTTCTTTCACTTTATATACACATATATATCATATATACATATGTTTACATACATATAAATTTCTCTATGGAATCTATTTATGATGTAGCCACTGGCTCTTTTACTTAAAATTTTTTGCTGAACACTGTGTTTATATCATTAAACATTCCTTTAAAACATATTTTCTAATGATTTCAAAATATGTCATATGTCTGCAGCAGTTACTTAAATGTTTGTGTCTGCTAGGCACCTTCCTTCCTTCCGTCATTATTCATAAGGCAAATGTCCTGCCCCACTTTGTGGGCACCTGTGATTGTTTCCTTAGGGGGAAAAAGAAAACAGACATGGAATTTGTATCTCACAGAGGATGGGCATTTTTAAGGCTCTTGATATATATTGCCAAGTTACCCTCAGAAAAGGTTGTGTCAATTTATTTTTCCTCCAGACTCTATATTCCATTTTCACGATGACAGAGTAATTACAGGAGGGTAGATGAGAACAAGACCTTACAGATCAGCACCTGCACCTGTGTGTGCACTTGTTTGCACGGACTGCAGACAAGGAAACAGAAGATGGATACCTTGTCCAAGGGCACAAGGCAAATTAATAATGGTTGAATCCAAGTGATACTGGTTAATGGTAAGCAGTAGATAAGGTAGGAAATGCCTACATGGGAGTGGGAATATTATCTTTTAGTCATTTTACAGTCTCATTACCAGATGTCACCCTTCCATTTTCTAGTTGCTTTATTTGGATGACCTCAGAAGCTTCCTATGCAGTTAGAACAGAATCAATCCTGTACCAAGCAGCAGTTTCAAATGGCGGTGGGAAACCTGAGAGGAGGGAAATGGAGAGAGCTCGGCCCCATCTACAAAGCTCCCTGCAACTCTTGTGGGACTGTGTATCTACAGGGTGAACACCAGTTGTTTATAAACGAAATGTTGTTGCACAAACAACCTACTAGCAGCATGAAAAAAAATAGAAATTAAAAGAATTAAAAAATTTTTAAATGTTTATTTATTTTTGAGAGAGAGAGACAGAAGGACAGAGAGACAGAGCATGAGCAGGGGAGGGGCAGAGAGAGGGGAAGTTCATGGAGCTCGAACCCATGAACCACGAGATCATGATCTGAGCCAAAGTTGGAAGCTTAACTGGCTGAGCCACCCAGATGCCCCAAGGATTTTTTTAAACTTAAAGTTTATCACTCACAGGTCCTGGAGGGCATGTGGCATGCCCCATGGCCGTCTGGGAGGTCTGAGGGGGGGGGGGGACTTAAGAGGGAGAGAGAAAGAGAGGGCTGCTGGTCTGTGGACAGAGAGGCCAGGGGTTTGCAGGTTCACTTTTTATTGGCAAATTTAAAATGCAGAATGTAACTGGGGGGTGTGCAAAATGGACAAAGTGGAGTGGGAGACACAAGCTTCCGGTAATGGAATGAATAAGTCATGGGAATCAAAGACACAGCATAGGGAGCGGAGTCAACGATATTGTAATAACTTTGTATGGTGACAGATGGTAGCTACCCTCGTAGTGAGCACAGCATAATGCATAGAGAAGGTGAATCACCACATGGTACAATTGCAGCAAACACAACACATAGTCGTGTATCAACTATACATAAAAAATTTTAGAGAAAAAATATTTTCCTACAGTGCTTAAAAATAACAACAATAAAACTCACACAGAAAGCATGGTAATGGAATTTGGGCACAGAGAGGGAAAAGTAGGGTCACTCATGGTCAGTTATCTAGATTACCCAGGACTTTCTGAAGGGGTACTTCATGGGGGGGCTGACCTTGGTGTTTATATAGTGATTGTGTCATAAAAGTGGCATTATGTTTCTTTGAATGGTGGTCCTTTAAAAATTACTTACTTTATTTTATTTTACTTTATTTTAATTCCAGTATAGATAACATACAGTGACACACTAGTTTCAGGTGTATAAAACAATGACTCAACAACTCCACACATTACCCATGCTCACCACAAGTGCTTTCCTTAATCCCCATCACCCACTTCACCTATCTTCCCACCCACTTTCCCTCTGGCAACCATCAGTTTGTTCTCTACAGTTAAGGGTCTGTTTCTTGGTTTGCCTCACTCTCTTTTCTCCCCTTTGTTCATTTGTTTTGTTTCTCAAATGCCACATATGAGTGAAATCATATGGTATTTGTCTTTCTTTGACTTATTTTGCTTAGCATTATACTCTCTAGCTTCATCCATGTTGCTGCAAATGGCAAGATTTCATTCTTTTTAATGGCTGAATATAATTATCTATATCTATGTATCTATCTATCTGTCTATCTATCGATCACTCTTTATTCATTTGCCAACCAATGGACATTTGGGCTGCTTCCACAATTTAGCTATTGTAAACAATGTTTCTGTAAATGTAGGGTGCATATGTTCCTTTGAATTAGTGTCTCATATTTTTTGGGTAAATACCCACTATTGTGACTACAGGATTATAGGGTACTTCTGTTCTTAACTTTTTGAGGAACCTCCATCCTATTTTCCAGAGTGACTGCAGTTTACAGTTCCATCAACAATTAAAGAGAGTTCCCTTTTCTCCACACACTTGTTTCTTGTGTTTTTTATGTTAGCCATTCTGACAGGCTTAAGGTGATATCTCATTGTAGTTCTGAATTGTATTTCATGATAATGATTGATGTTCAACATCTTTTCATCTGTCTGCTGGCCATCTGTATGTCTTCTTTGGAGAAATGTCTGTTCATGTCTTCTGCCCATTTTTTAATTGTCATTTGCAAATATCTTCTCCTATTTAGTAGGTTGCTTTTTAGTTAAAAATTAAATTAAAGACACCTACAATTCTGTCACTATAAGATTTTTTCATATTTTTTGCATGAAGTATGCTTTATATGTAATTTTAATTATATCATAGATATAATATTGTATTTTACTTTTTTCACCTCTCAAATCATATTTTTAAAAAATTTGCTAGTTCTGACTGTGAAATTATTATTTTTTAAAAAATAGCTTCCTAGTCATGTGTCTTGTCATGTTTAATTAAACATCCTCCCCTTGTTCACCATCTAGGTTGTTTCCCAATTTTTAGCATCATTAAATGATGTGGCTGAGGTACTTAGATGATGTCTATGTATTTCCCCTTTTGTTACATCATTTGAACTCTTCAGGAGGAGATTAACTACCTTAAAAAATATGAGCACTTTATTGGGTTTTAATACATGCTGCAAAATGCCTTCCAGAATGGTTGGATAACTAGAGTATGTCAACACACAGTACCGAGCATTTTTAGATGTACTGCAGTGTTCAATGATTTGTTTTAAAAAATTAAATAATCCAGCCCAACTCTTACTTCTGCCTTGGGAGCCATGGCTGCCAGCCTTATAGATGGTTTGCTTGTAACATTCTTGATCAGGTGACCTTGTCATTTTGGCCCAGCTTGGAAGGAATGCTACAAGATTAATTGCTATTTAACTGATTCCACTCTTACATCTGGCTGGCTCATAGCTGACCTCTGTACATTTTGGCCTGGACTTGTACTGCCTGGGGTTTCCTGATTTGTGAGGTTAAGGGCAGAACTGCTCAATTTATATACTTATTCATCTTGAAATCCTCTGTTTATTTGAGTTGGAATTAGTTCAGTGTTTTCTAGGGCCATCCTGAATTCAATAAGCAGCCAACAACTAGCTCACTGGGTAGAGCACCATTCTGATTATTTCCTCCATAATAGTTGAGTCATTTTGATGAGACCCTTTCTTCATGATAAAAGAATACAATAGTTTTCCAGGCATATTTTACCAAACTGCTTCATTGGGTAAATACTATTAACACAAATTGGGATGTAGGGAGATTGGGGAGAGAAAATGAGCCCAAATTTGTTATTCAGTTTGAGGGCCAGGAGGACATCTAATGGAGATGCAAAGCATGTAAAAAGCTGTGCAGGCTGACACCCTGGAAAGTTGTGGTAAACAAAAATGAGATTTGGAATTCAGAGAGGTAGTAGGAAAGTAGTTATGATTCTTGAAAACAGGGGGAAAAAGGCATTATAGGATAGAGGTTAACTATGGGATGAACTTGGGTTAAAAGTTTGATTCTGCCTCTTACTTTGTGTCTTTGGGCATGTTATTTAACTTTTGGAGGTTAGTTTCCATTTTTACATATTGGGGATAATAACCCCTGCCTCATAGAGTGGATTTGAGGATTGAAGAAAATAATAGAGTTTTTAAAAATCAATGGATATTAGCTATTGTTATTGCTATGATTGATGGCAGAACGTTTGTAAGTTGTCACAGGAGGGGTCAGTAGAAGACAAAGAATAAGTGGTCAGAGAGAAAAAGAAAACCAGTATGATCCAGGAAGCCAGGCAAAGAGGGAATCTAAGGAAGGAAGAAATGAGCAACAGGGTCATATATGAGACAGAAACCGACAGAGATCAAATTCAAAAAAGGTTTTTTCAATTTGGGGATCACTAGGTCTCCTATGACTTCCAAGAGAACGGTTTTTGTAGAAAAATTGGGCAGAAAGTGCATTGGAAGATATTAGCCAGCAGTATGGAATGTTTCCTAAGACCTACTGAACTCAAAGCAGTTTAAGTGTATTTCCAAAGATAGGTGAAACTATTAGCTATGTGATTGTCATTGAATTGTCTATGGACTTAGATTTTACAAGTGCTTGCTTGTCCTAGGTACACCCAAAGAGGGTGACTTCCATGGTTATATGAAGCTGAAATATGTGATAGTTGTAGCCTTCCTTGCGGCCTTGCTTATATGCCAACTTCTGATTTAGCAGTAGATACATTTTCTGCCTCTGGCCACATTTCAGCTGCTTATGGGAAAATATGATGAAATCAGCAGCCATAGGTTTGGATTCAGCACATTTACAAAAAATTGATGGCATTGGGCTGTTAGGTGCCTACCACACACACACTTCTCTTAGAGCCAATTTGCCTGCAATTAAAAGACAGAATGTTAAGTTAAACCCACCAACCCCTCCATTCTGTGGACTTATTAAAAAAGTCATTTGTTGGGAGTCACTTTTTGCTTTTCACTTCATTTTTTCTCTGGCAGTTACAAAGATGAATATCTTTCTGACATTTTGCTGAAAATTGGGGTGGGATGGACTCATTCAACTCAAACTGGAAATGAGAGTTAGAAGGAAATTGCAGATTTTCCCAACGACACAAAAAATTATGGCACACAGTCTTTTAATTTCAGAGAATTTGATCTAACACAAACAAATAAGAAACCAACCAGAATCATTTCAGTTTTGGAAAAACAATTGAAACCACTCCCTTCTTCTTCTTCTTCTTCCTTCCTTCCTTCCTTCCTTTTCTTTCTTCCTTCCTTTTCTTTCTTTCTTTCTTTCTTTCTTTCTTTCTTTCTTTCTTTCTTTCTTTCTTTCTTTCTTTCTTTCTTTCTTTCTTTCTTTCTTTCTTTCTTTCCTTTTTTCTTTTCTCTTTCTCCCTCTCTATTTTTATCTCTCTTACCTTTGTTCTCATTATTGCAACCTCATTCTGGGTTCAGAATATTCAGACTTTAAGCACTTGTTTGTACTAACAGGTGATATGTCCCTATTCATAGGTTTGCTCCTAAGCCTGGTTCATCATTTTGCTGCCCATAACTTGGGACATTTCAGATGCTTCAGTGAAGTGGTTTGATATTGACTGAACATATAATTAGCCATCTATCCTTGGGAAAGGATGCTCTCCACATGTTCCACATCAGTTGATTGGCATTTTGGGTAGAAGTCGTATTTCCTTTAAAGTTCAAGAAAAGGAACCAAGGTGTCCTAAGCACAGCCCTCTCCCTGTTGCTGACAGAAGGTATGCAGTTGTAGGCTGAGTTACACTATTTTTTTTAATGTTTATTTATTTTTGAGAGAGAGAGAGACAGAGTGAGAGCAGGGGAGAGGCAGAGAGTGAGGGAGACACAGAATCCTAAACAAGCTTCAGGCTCTGAGGGGTCAGCAAAGAGCCTGATGTGGGGCTCGAACTCAAAGTTGTGAGATAATGACCTGAGCCAACATCACCCACTGGCTTAACTAACTGAGCCACCCAGGTGCTCTGGCTGAGTTTTACTGTTTATTGGCTTAATGAAAACCTGCCTTCCAAATTTTCTAGTCACATCAAGAAGTCTAATCTAAAAGTTGCTATCATGGGATGATTTAATGGTAAACCTACAATTCTCTTTCCAGAGAGAGAGACTTTAAATAGTGATGGGAGACATATGAGTTACTCTTTCAAAGGTTGATTGGAAAGGCATCATAATAGCTCAAAGAAGGGAATAAACAAGGTGCACCTGGGTGGCTCAGTCAGTTAAACATCTGACTTTAGCTCAGGTCACAATCCTGCGGTTTGTGAGTCTGAGCCCCACATCAGGCTCTGTGCTAACAGCTGGGAACCTGGAGTCTACTTTGGATTCTGTGTCTCCCTCTCTCTTTGCCCCTCCCCCCAAATAAATAAACATTAAAAATGTTTTTTTTTAAAGAAGAAACTAAACAAATGTTTATGGAATCTACTCTATGTGCCAGGTAGTGTTGGTATTTTGTAGAGGGACCTCTTTTGCTTCTCAGTAGAACTAGGAATATAGGTGTTGTTTGAAGTTGGCACCAGGAACCCTTTCAACAGTCATGATTTCTGCCATTTCACTTAGTGATAGAGGCAATGATGCTCACAGTGTATGAGAGATAAATTCCCCTCACAATACAGACAGACATCCCCTCACACCCGAGCTCAGGGAAATAATCCTGCACAACAACTGATATAAGAGGCTGGGGCCAGCGGTTCTAGACTGAATGTGGTTTGCTGACATAAGTATTTGTTTTTCACAGTATTGAAAAAATTCGTTTTAGGCTGTGGTCAGTATTTAAAAAAAACTTAGAGATTTTTCTACATAAATTCTGATTTGTGACTCTTGAAAAAATCAAGTGATCTGATATCAGGCTTAGATCCTTTAGGTCACTAATAACTGGAGTTGAGTAGCAGCTGTCCCCATTAGATGGTCTGAATGCCTTCCATGTAGCATTAGTGTTGGAGCTCCTTATTCATGTATAACAAGTGTCTTCTTATATATCCCCTCTTAATTCAGCTTCTACCAATAGTCTGGTTATCCCATATTGCATAACAATGGGAACCATTAGTATAAGAGTGCAAAGGGTGAATAATCTAGTTATTATTTTTAGGGTTTCATTCAGAATCTCATCTTTACATCCTTGAGAGAGTTGCATATTTGCTTTTGCCAATCAGCACATTAAAGAATTCCTCTTTGGATCAAGGTTCTCCTTTTGTCATTGCTCTAAGGTTAATATCCAGAGCAGTAATGTCTTCTCCAACATCAAGCATCAGTTCGTCAAAGATAAAGGTAATGCTAAAATCACACTGATCCTACAGAACAAATACTTGGACCACAAACCATATCCTAAGCGTGAAAGTCTATAAAACATCCCAAGATAGAACAGGATATAGGATGTCACACTGTGTTTAGACCAGGTTTGAGGGGCAGGCTTCAGAGAGCTCAGGAAGCCAAGGGAGTTTGCTAGCGTTAAACTCCAAACATCGTCATTTTAAGCCCTCTTAATATCATAGTCAGCATAGTTTCCATTGTACAGAATCAGAAGTTTAGGAAGTGCATGTAATCTGACCTGGGAACTGGCCATGAACCCTGACAATGCATCTCTATGTCTAGATCTAGATCTATCTATACTTATATCAATGCATATCTATGTTCATGCCTATGTATGTATTCCATGTATAATATAATATACACACACATATAGCTTTATCTATTTAAAATTACATTCATTGTTAGCATTAGACTTGAAAGTAGTATTACCACTAGCAACGTTTTCACTTACTAAAGTAGCTGCAGTCTCCACGGGGCATCCTAAGTGTAGGCAATTTGATGCCTGAGTGACAGCTGAAAGAAGAAAACTTGAATAAGCTGTCAGAAATGAGCCTGCAAATGGATTTTTTCCCTCCAGTCCCTCTACTGTGTAAGAATTATTAACAAATGTATCACTGGGTAATCTCATGAGGCCTTGACATACACTGGCCCATTAGTATTTGAAACACCCATTTGGGGTCAGGGTTTCTGTTGGGTCCTCCCATGTCTATGGACTAATAGGCAAGACAACGAATTTCAGCTTTGCTTATTATATCCTAAAGTTAAAGAGAATCTAAGATGAAAGGGATATAGGGTCCAAGAATAATAAAAGCACCATCTAGGGTAATTCAGGGATTTAATTGGTATAGACCCTTAGTCCTCAAGCTGGATGTCCAATAGCTCTTACTTTAATTGTTAGAATATCTTTTTAAAATAAGCCTTCCCGGGGAGCAGGTCATGAACTCATGGTTCATGAGTTTGAGCCCCACATCAGGCTCTGTGCTGACAGCTCAGAGCCTGGAGCCTGCTTTGGATTCTGTGTCTCCCTCTCTCTCTGCCCCTCCTCCACTTGCACTCTCATTCTCTCTCTCAAAACTAAAGATAAAAAAAAGCCTTCCCAACATTTAGGACATCAGACTCTATCTGCAGAGACTACTCTTTTTATTAAGGCATAGATTGTGAGTATTACTATTGCCTTCATTAATAATATAACTTTTGGCCATTGCTTTAGTCTCTCCTATGGTGAGTTTTCTTATCTATAAGATGAGGGTGATAAAACACTAAGACATAGAATTATAGTATCTCCTTGACAGGGTCATTGACAGATTTAAATAAGGCACAAAGCTTGTAAAGCAATTAGTAGTGTGCTTTTCACATGCTAAGAATTTATTAAATCTAGTTGGTGTCATTTTTATTACCCTAAGGATAGGAGTAAGGGACCAAACCCTAGATATTACACTCTAGCGCAACTATATCTTCCTTTTCTCAGTAATTGCCAGAATTACAATTCTAGTGTCTCCTTATAATAACCCTCATAAGGTGGGGCACCTACATAGCTGGCCAGTCTGTTGGCTAGGAGGAGCCATTATCATTACATCTGCCACTATCCACATCCTTCACCTTGAAGGATGCTTCACCTTGAAGGATGCTTCACCTTGAAGGATTCACCTTAACTTCTTTGGGTCCAGGGACAGAATCTGTGTCCTTCTTTGCCCCACGTGCCTCAAGTAAATTTACTTCTGCTTTAGGAGCTTGGGTGTGTGTAATTACCTTAACTTAGTCTTTGTGGGAGAGTAAGAGAGGAAAGTGAAAGAGCCAAGTCCATTACTGTGATAGATAGTTCTTTGTGTAAGCCTTGTTTCTTGTTCAAGACTTTTAAGTTCTGGAAGCCAATACCATAGGACCTTAAACTTGCTTAAAAACAGATGACCACAGTGGCTCTTGGGATTATAGTATTGGTGTTTAAGAATGTTTATTCTGAAACAAATATACAGAAAGTTTGGCTAGAAGAAAAATGTCCTGAATGTCCTATGTATCTTTTGTGCAGTTTCTCAGGAGGTGGCCTCTACCATCTAGTGCTTGAATGAATTTCCCATTCTGTGAGCCTGGGATTCTGTCTATCATCTCTCTAGTTGGAATACTTGATATTACATAAGTAAAATGAGATATCTAAAGAAATGTATATGATAATACCAGTGAAGTGGAAGGGAGAGAGGATAGGAAAGTGAGTCAAATCAGATTATTGAAATCTGCCCTTAAGCCATTGAATATTAGACCTTAAATATTATGTAGGCCAACCCCTTCAGTTTAATGATGATGGTACCAAGGCATGGAGAGATTTGGTGCATGGCCCAAGGTTATTTCATGAATTAGTATTTAACATAGAGTTACTGCCTTGTTTCTCCAAAAATGGACTTCCTTACAACTTCATAGCCTTCTGGGGTGCCTGAGTGGTTCAGTTGGTTGGATATCCAATTCTTGGTTTTTGGCTCAGGTTATGATCTTGCAGTTCGTGGGACTGACCCCCCCCCCCCCCCCCCCCATCGGGCTCTGTGTTGCCAGCATGAAGCTTGCTTGGAATTCTCTTTCTCCCTCTGTCTCTGCCCCTCCCCTTGCTCTCTCTCTCTCTCTCTCTAAATAAATAAATAAACAAAAACACCCTTCATAGCCTTCCATTGATAGAAACTCAGTTCATCTCATAACAATTAGCTAGACTAAAATGTGAAAATGGATATGAAAATATTTTATATATCATCTGATTCATAGTAGGTGTTGACAGAATGTCCCTTTGCCCTTTTTCCTTCCCTTCTTCTAGCTAGTTTGGAAGGCACTAGATGTCAAGTATTAAATCAACCTGGCTATTCTCAAGCAGGTTACTGGAAATGAGAGTTTCTCATCTCTGCCAACTTCAACTGGGTCTTAGCAATATTAATAAGATATTTTTGTTTTGTTTTTAAGAAAGTTTGAAAAGTTTCCTAGTCCTTCCATTTTCTTTGCTGTTCTCCACTTTAGCCAGGTCAGGGACTTTATCCACTGGTCTTTTAACACTTCCTGAATGGGGGGTGGGGGGTAGAAGGGGTAGGGTGTTTGGACTCATACAGTACAAGATGTTATCTTGGTGATTGAGACTGTTTTGTCTTAAATAGTGAGGAATAAAAATACTTTCTCTCGGACCTACTGCAAATATTTTTAAAAAAATGTTTTATGGACATGTAAGAATTCTTAGCCTTTGAAAGAAAAATAGACCTGACTGCCTCTTGTTTCTAAATGATTTTAGAAGGGCTCAGTATCAGTTTATTAAGAGAAATCACTGGTTTACTTCATCAAGGTCATTGATGGGCCTGTTTCCCTGTAGGGTTCAGAGACATTTCCTCCCTCTCTATCCCTTTCATTTTTATTTATATTGAAGCTTTGATCTATTTAGGGAATACAGAAGTAGAAGAAAGACATCTGGTAATGTCATTTTCCAGCAAAGATTGAGAATTTTATCCAAGAAATCTTACTAGCCTAGTTTTGAACTGCTTATATCTTTTCACTAAGAGTAGAGATTCTCTAGGGGGATAGAGCCAGATGTGAACACTTTGGCCCATATTTTATTCCTTCATGGGATCTCCTTTTATCTTTAATCCAGGTCCAATTTAAGAATTTCTTGCATTCAGAGTAAGCCAATAAGTTGAGAAAACAAGTCTACAAATCCTCACTGGTGCCCTGCTGAGGTAAGATTATAATTTTTATCTTGGAAAACTAACTGTACTATATTACTTGTTGGGAAACCATAGTCCCACATTTCTCAGAATTTCGATGTCTCAGAAATTGGATTAATGATTAAAAAAAAATTCTTTGTGGGGTACTTAGGTGGGAAATAGATTAAGACAGAGGAAGAATATGTGACTAAGAAAGAAAGCATTTTGGGCTTGAAATATGCTCTATTTTGGTTGTTTGATTGCATTAGCCTGTAAACTTCATTATTGTATGAGGGATATAGGAAAGATAATTAGAGAAGATTCACTGGTTGTAATTATAAAAGAGATAGGAACATGAGTCCTTATCAAATATTACTCAGAAAGTACATTGTGAATGTCAAAAGGTTGATGCCTGAAATGAATCAGACAGAGTCAAAACAGCACATTTTAGCTAGAAAAACTTATTCGGTGTATACTGGATATGTACATTTTCTTCTTTTAAATTATAGTACTTTCTGTCATGAGCTACATTAGAGCTAGTCTCTGCAGAACCATTTGGTAAATTATCTATGATCATGATTGTGATTTTGTGTACCATGTTCTCAGCCCCACTGCATATTCCAGGCACTGCTATGGTGACCAGGTCCAAGTAGATTCTGATCGGTTCCATATAGAAGCAACCCTGATGGTGTCTTACTTTGCATCATACCACATACTTCTTGCTTCCTCCCCTGTAAGATCTTTTGATATTAAGGGAAGAACATCTGCTCAGCCTTCACATATGTGGAACATGGAACGTGGCTGAGTTAAATGCCTATAGGTTTCCACGAACAGTGAAGGGCAGAAACCCATGGGTAAATGCTTCCCTCCTTTATACCTCAACTGGACAGACTGAAATGTATTTCACAAATGCTCTCAGAAGTTACCAGAGAATTGAGCATCAATTGTTTGTGGTGGTAACTGAACAACACATTCTTGCATTTGCATTCTCTGGATTCTGAGGTGTTAGTCTATACCCCTGGATGCTGTGACAGAAACCAGCATAGAATATAAAGATGAGAAGACAGAGTAGTCATTACGTGAAAGAGCTAGAGGGATGGGCAGAAGCCCTGCCCATCTATGCTCTTGTTTATAGACATATTTTTAGTGCCACATCATAAGTTCTCTGAATGCAAGGACTGCATTTTATACCTATTTTAACTTTATAGTACCTAGGAGAGTCTTGGGTGGGAGGATGCATATCCAAATCAATCAAAGTCAGACATTGTCAGTCTCCATTATGACAGAAACTACTCATTTGATGGACACCAGGAAGAGAGACTACTAAAGTCAATATGAGTCATTTAGTTCAGTTTTTAAAATATAGAAAAATGAGACTCATACTATGAATACTGTCCAGATAATTATTTTTAATGAACACTTGAAGAAATTCTCTTTAAAATTCAGCTATAATATAACAGTGAATTAGTTAAGAAGAATTGAATCCATTGTAATAAACTGCACATTTTTTAGCAGCTAAACTAAGAATACTTAAATATAGACCAATTCAGTCATCTATTCAATCTACTTTCATATGAATGTGTGCTTAGATGGACCAGAATGCCCAAAGTGTAGAGTGTTTTCACTAGGTTTTGGATGAAAAGCTGACAGGTGGCTTGTGAAATATCTGAGTGCACCAGGACCCCCTTTCCATCTTGAGGATTTAACATCTCTTACTTTTATGTTTCATATTGATACTAGCTGGCCTTTATTGAATGAGACTTTTTTTTAAATCAAAACTGATAGACAATTTCAGTGTATCCTGGTCTGTTTTTATGCAGCTACACTAAGTTTGTAATTAAAGTTCAGTGATGGGTCTTACTTTACTACATGGAACCATAACCAAATGGATATTTTTAGTTTTTTTCCCTATTTTTATTTCTTTTGATTATGGTATAGAATTGTATAATGTAGAGTTGAGACTAGTTGAATGGAAATCATTTGCAAACTGTGACTGTATTCTACAAAATACCTTCTGTGGTTGTAATAGGGATGGGTTTATAGGCTCATGAATGCCTTTCCTCTCCCTATTCTCCAAGTTTAGGCAGAGGAAATGTGCTTTCTGAGATGAATGTAGACTGGAATACATTTCCCCACTGCTTAACTTTTTCTTTCTCTCCAATTCTTTCTTGCCTCTCTCCATTAAGAAATTTTCCTCAATTCCTAAAGCAGATCTTAAAAACTTTCCACTTACTGCTGAGAGTTCACTCTATTACTATTTCAAAGTCATTACATGTTGTGGATTATACTCCTTCCAAGTCTGCACTTGGTATATTCACTTAGATGAACTGGATGAAGTAAAATAAAGTATGAGAAAGTCAGCTGAAAAAAAAATCAGTATGGAAATACAAATGGTAGTGTTAATGGCAAGAGTAATCACTTATATATGATGAGTTTTAATATATATTTGAAATCACACACTCTTTGATTTTCAGTGGGCCCACCCTCCAGGTAGTATTTTTGATATTTATATTCTGAAGTCTCAGATGTTTCAGTGTTAATAGAAAGAGTAAAGATAATGGTTATTTTTATCATCATGATAGTTTAATGAATATTCACAGAATGCCCAACAGAGTCTTTTACAATTACAAAGGTGGTAACTTGAAGCCAGAATTATCGGTGTTGACAGTTCTGTCTCTTTAACAACACATGGAACTTGTGTTAACAGTTGCTTATTTGTCCTCTTTTGAACTAGCAGGTTTAGAGATGATGATATATAAATATCCCTGCTCTTGTCTTACTTCGAAGACTTTAATAGAATATCAAAAACAACTGACATGAGAAAATGGGGAATCAAAGGGAAGCCAAGGAGGCAACATAAGTGAAAGCAGCCAGTTTCTTTAACCACATATGGGTGACTTCCTGGTGATTCCCAGCAGGGTTTCCAGGTCAAAAAGACCCCACCTGTCTCTCATGTCAGAAAAGTGGAGACTTATCCTTGGTTTTCTGTGAATCTCATAGAGATGGAGGGTGATGGCAGGAAGAATGTAGAGTTTGGAGTCAAATGCTCTGATGCCCTCTTGGTAGGTCACTCAAGCCACTCTTAATGTCCTCAGCATCTCTACCTACTTGACCTTCTTCTGTGTTTACCTTGCAAATGTGGGCCCATCCAAACACCAACTTTTCTTATTCCTGTGACTCTCCCGGCAGCTACAGGGAAGAAGCCCAGTACGTCACACTGTTACAGAGGCTGCTGTCTTCTCTCCTCTGCTCCCTGACTTCAGCAGGGCTTCCCAGATCACTTGAAAATTCCCCTTCCAGCTTCAGTGATTTCGTCCCATTACCCACAGTGGGCTGCTAACTTCAATGTTCACTACTTCTCTGAATTCCCATTAGTGCTGCTTCACTTTCGGTAGATGATCTTACCTCTTATTGCACAGATAGTATGGAGTTCTCAGATGGTGACTCGTTAGCCTTCTGTGTAAGCTGAGAAATTATATCTGAACCACCTTGTCTCCTTCCATTCTGTCCCAGAGCAAGAGGGAGGTTAAGCCCTCTGTGCTCTTTATATGATTTCTTCTTATTTTTTCCTCCCAGAATCATGCACCTTATCCCTCTCTTCCACATTTCTACTCTCTTTTTCTGTAGACACCTCCTTCATAGCCTAAAACATATAAAAAAGGAAGAATTCCTTTACATCTCGATATTGCACGTTAGCTGCTGTCTAATTTCTCTCCCCTTTGGCCCTTGCTCAGTTTCTGTAAAGCAGAGTTGTTTCCAAGGGTCATGGTCTCAAATGCCTGTTGGAGACCAGAGAGGCAGTAATGACAATGAACAAAAGAAGGCTGAATGTAAGGTAATCATGGGCTCACCTTTGTCTGAAACTGACACTGTTCTGCCTTTTGCTGTCATACAGGAGTGGAACTCCAGTTTTGCTAAAACATCTGATTTTTTCCCAATAAAAGCAGGAAATCTGGATTTCCATTTGCAACATTTCAATGTTTAAAACAGTGTACAATCCTAACACAGTACATACGTGGGCTGAATTTGGATCATGTACCCCGGTTTTAAACTCTTGGCCTGTACCATCTTGATATCTCATTTAATCAGCTTACTGCAATCCATTTTCTGTCTTTAATACTCCTCATAAATTGCTTTATACTAGCACTTCTCAGAGGTTTGTGTGCTCAAGAATCTTCTGGAGGTTGTGTTAAAGTATAAGAATGAATTCTGATTCCGTAGATCTGGAGTGAGGCCCGAGGTGTGCATTTATAACAAGCTCCCACACGAAGTTGCTGGTCTATAACCCAAACTGAATAGCAAGGTGTGAGACCATTGAAGCCTCCTCCCTTCCCCCACCACTAGTCCAATTGACCCTTTCTTTTCCTGTGCATCTGCTGTATCCTGATCCACTGTCTATAAAGATGCCTGTAATTCTTCACTTCATTTACATGTTCATGTGCCTGCCTACTGGTCTGTGAGCTCCTTCATGGCAAGGACCAGGTCTTGTCTTTTTGCCTTCAAGCACTACTGCAGTGGTAGAAACATAGTTAGTACTAAACAGCTTTGTCCATCTGCTCTCATTCCACATTAGGCAGTCTCTAGGCATGTGTGTGCATGTTTATGTTCATAGGAGTTAGATTGAAATGTGGAGGGTTCACTGTGTTGAAGGATAGAGTCTCTTTTCACAAAAACTTTGGGCTTATAACGGGTTCCCAAAGAAGGATTCAGTGCCATATATATATTTTTAAATGTTTTGTTTATTTCTAGGAGAGAGAGAGAGAGACAGAGAGAGAAACAGCATGAGCAGGGGAGGGCCAGAGAGAGAGGGAGTCACAGACTGAAACAGGCTCCAGGCTCTGAGCTGGCAGTCAGCACAGAGCCCGACGTGGGGCTCAAACCCACGAACCGCGAGATCATGACCTAAGCGAAAGTCAGACGCTTAACCTACTAAGCCACCCAGGCGCCCCCCTCGGTGCCATATTTGATAGATTTTTCTGTTCCATGTTCATATTGGTCTCATAATGTCATCTTTTCCATTTGTGTTGCCAATTTGGGAAAAACACTAAATTCCTTTAGTGTTTATCTTTTGAGTGTTTTCCACACTTCTATTTACCAATACAAGGGACATCTGGAAGTTTTGTGTTATCTCTTCTTATGTCTTGGTAAATAACATCCACGGTTTTTCTGCTTTAGAGGCAGCCTGCCAGATATTTTAAGAGATCTAATCGTGTTTAGGGGAAGAAATGCAGAGAGTGGAGGATAGCAGTGTAGGTAAAGGTGTGAATTTGACTGTATTCACAGGTATTTTTCTTTCAGTGACAACAGGCTTCTAAGTGTCGTGCTTCCCACTCAGGTGGTTTAACACAGTGCAGTGAAGTTCAAAGAATGGGGTTCTTTAACCCTGCCTCATTCTGACTTATCACACCCATCAATCAATCAGTCATTAAGTATTTACAAATAGCCTCGCACGTGTCCAACACTGGGACAAAAAAACGGTACGCTATGTCTTTACATGACATCTGCCTATGAAACGTAGATACAGTATCTTAAAGAAACCAGCACTGATTTAAGGAAGAGGGATTAATATTTGTTGAGGATTTACCATTTGTTATTCAAGGAGCTAGACTTTATATTATTTAATATAGACTTTATATTATTTAACTCCCACTCTAAAACATTGGCACATAGGTATCTCTAGCCTTATTCTGTAGCTGAAGAAATTGAAACTTGAAGAAGTTAAATAACTTGTTCAAGATGCCAGATTAGTAGGTGGTACAGTCAGAATTTCAACAGTTCTGTCTCCAGAATCCAGAGAAGTTTAATCACAATCCCCAGCAGGGATCCTAATAAAATTTGACAAGGGAAATTCAGTAAAGTCTTCCCTGCCTTTCAGCTTCTCTCCATGTCTGGTTTCTAGAGGAATCTGGGCTTAAAGGGAACGGGGTTTCTACTGTTTAGAGAATATTATAAATAGCTCACTCTGGTGGTAGAAATACAAAAAAATTGTTAAAAGTAAAATGAACCTGAGAGATTTTGATTTTTGAAGATTGCATAGTATTCTAGCCTGGTGCTTCACTTATGTCTATATGAGAATTACTTAGGAGGGCTTATTAGAATACAGTTTTCTTAGCTCCACCCCTAGAGGTTATGAATTAATAGATCTGGGCTGAGGACCCCAAATGTGCATTTGTAACAAGCTCCTGAATGGTTCCGTTCTTGCCAATCTGTGGACCTCAATTTGAATAGCACTGTTTTTTAAAAAACTCTTTTAATGTTTATTTATCTTTGAAAGAGAGAGAGAATGCAAAGAGGGGAGGGGCAGAGACAGAGAATCTGAAGCAGTCTCCATTGTTAGTGCAAAGCTGGGTGCACAGACTGAACCTACCAACAGGGAGATCATCACCTGAGCCAAAGTCTGATGCTCAACTGAGTCACCCATGCACCCCTGAATAGCACTCGTTTTTAAAATGAATGTTCATCTGTGTATTTAATCAGTTGACAAATACTTCTGTCTTCGATTTCTGCTACATGCCAAATATTGTGCTAGAGAGTGGGCTGTAGTGCCTGCTCTGAACAATCACTCATTGTTGGTAATGTTTAATTACCCGGGGATCTAATAATGAAATAGTCAATACTTTCAGAGATCATACATCGGCATTTAGCTCTATGCCTGACTTTTTTCACCTTTGTGTAAACTTCTAGATGTGAAATTGTTTTGTCATCGGATAAAGCAATTTCAAGAATTTTGATATAAAGTTACCGAATTATTTTTCAGAATAGTTTTGCTGATTTATTACCCAACAGCAATGAATGAGAATTCCTGTTTTAGTAAACCTGCTTTACTGAAGGTATTATGATTTCTGTTTAGGTGTTTGTCTCTTCATTATTGATATGTAAGAGTTCTTATCTATCAAGGATATGGACTTTTTTAAAAGTCTAATTTTTAAAAAAATTTATATCTGAGAGAGAGAGACAGCGTGAACAGGGGAGGGTCAGAGAGAGAGGGAGACACAGAATTGGAAGCAGGCTCCAGGCTCTGAGCTAGCTGCCAGCACAGAGCCTGGTGCGGGGCTTGAACCCATGAACCGCGAGATCATGACCTGATCCGAAGTCCGATGCTCAACTGACTGAGCCACTCAGGAGCCCCTAAAAAGTCTAATTTTTGAATTTCTTTTAACGTTTATTTATTTTTGGTAGACAAAGAGAACACAAGCAGGAGAGAAAAGAGAGAGAGGGAGACACAGGATCTGAAGTAGGCTCCAGGCTCTGAGCTGTCAGCACAGAAACTGATGAGGGACTCAAACCCACAGACCATGAGATCATGACCTGAGCTGAAGTCGGATGCTCAACCGACTGAGCCACCCAGGTGCCCCTAAAATGTCTAATTTTTGAAAACTCTATCTAACTTGGTGCTAAATGACCTTGAAAAAAATTGCTTTGTGACTTCCTGGATCACAAAATAAAAGAGAGTCTTGTCAGGAATAATTTGCCTTCTTTGATACATAAGATGCTAAGTGATTTCTAAATTATGAATTCCTTGAGAGTGGACTGACAAATATCAAACAGTCTTTAACGGTGATTGTGATATCTAGGTAGCTTCTTATGCATCCGCAGTGCTTTTGAATGGAAGATGTAAAACACCTTTACACAAGGCAGAATGGAATACCAATAGGTTCTCCCTGACAAATCTAAACATGAGAAGGTTCTTTTCTGCTTATATTCAGTAATGCAAGCAAACTGAAAGAGACAGCAAGCAATGACACTAATATATCATTGAGCTGTTTTGTATTCATAACTTTTCAGTGATAGCACCTTTCTTTAATGCAGTATTGATTCAGCCAAGAAATGTTACTCTATTACTTTCTTTAGCCATTGAATTAGGTTAAAGGACGCTGTTATGGTTTTCAACTGGAGATTGAGAATTTTTATAAACTAGTACGCCTTAAAAATTTCCAAAGGTCACTAGCAAGAAAGTTGACTATTAGGTTTATGACAAATTGGGGAGACGGGTTAGCTATAAGGTATACAGTATTTTAGGCAGCAACATAATGGTGAGGGGGAGAAAACTTGGGAAGCAGAGAGCCTGCTAGTAACTCTGAAATTAGAGAAAAAGGCATATGTCGATTCTGTTCCTTCAGAAGTTTGATTCATTTTCTTTTTTATTTATTTTTTTATTATTTTATTTTTATTTTTTTACAAATAGTTTCTTGTCAAATTAGTTTCCACATAACACCCAGTGCTCATCCCCACGAGTGCCCTCCTCCATGCCCATCCCCACTCCCCCCCACATCCATCAGTCCTCAGTTTTTGTCAGCATTCAAGAGTCTCTCATGGTTTGCCTCTCTCCCTTTCCCCCACCATTTCCCCCCTTCTTCTCCCCCATGGTTCTCAGTTAAGTTCCTCCTAATCCTCCTATACGTGCATACATATGATATTTGTCTTTCTCTGCCTGACTTATTTCGCTCAGCATAACACCCTCAAGGTCCATCCATGTTGCTACACATGGCCAGATTTCATTCTTTCTCATTGCCATGTAGTATTCCATGGTATAGATAAACCACATCTTCTTGATCCATTCATCTGTGGATGGACACTTAGGCTCTTTCCATGTTTTAGCTATTGTGGAGAGTGCTGCTATGAACATTGGGGTACATGTGCTCCTATGCATCAGCATTTCTGTAGTTTGATTCATTTTCTAATAGTCATGACAAATATCGGATGAAGGTAGGCCACAGAGATCAATACTCAACTCTTCTTTATGGTGCTGGAAGGAGGGAATTATGACTTCCCCCTTTATCACTAATCTGTCTTTTTTTCTGAAGGTGTCAGGGATGAAAGAGAAGTCTACACTAATATGATAATGGATGCTCAGATGAAAATTGTGCTTGTTTGGATAAATGCAAATCCATAAAATGATAGTAAATATTTATACAGAGATTTTAGGAAAATAGATTTTCCTGTAATAGGATTTGACTAGTAGTAGATATATATATATATATACATTTATACGTATATATATATATATATAGCCAATGTAGTTTTATAAATATAATTTCTTGATGGCTAAGCTACACCTTTGGATCCTTCCCTTTGCTGACCACCAAAATTACGTATCTGTTTATAGACCAAACCCTATCCTTTCTAGGGGAGGCCTCCTCCTCAATGCAAAAATTGTTTGCATTTATTTACTCTTTAAAAACTAAGAATTACTTCTGGGGTGCCTGGGTGGCTCAGTCGGTTAAGTGTCCGACTTTGGCTCAGGTCATAATCTCACGGTTCATGGGTTCAAGCCCCGTCTTGGGCTCTGTGCTGACAGCTCAGAGACTGGATCCTGCTTCAGATTCTGTGTCTCCCTCTCTCTCTGCCCTACCCCACTCACACTCTGTCTCTTTGTCTCTCTCAAAAATAAATAAACATTAAGAAAAATTTTAAAAAATAAATAAAAACCAAGAATTACTTCTTTCTTTATGGGAAAACAATTTTCAGACTCAGGAAATTTGTTGTGCAAAGATTCAATGCCATACTTTATTGCTTCAGTAATAACTTGTGAGGCTTGCAAGTTTTTTTCACAGCTTGACCCACCGGTGTTCTCTGTGGGCTGCAAACTATATTCTCTTTCCTCTCACTCTCTCTAGTATTACTTTGTCTCCTCTATTGATAGGACAATAGAGTATAAATATATTTCTGGAGTAATTTTCTACCAAATGGGGTGGGATGATCATGAATAGGAAGACTTCTGTGTGTCTATGTTTTCAGGCTCTTTAGAAAGATATTTCTTCTCAAGTTTATTTATTTATTTTCAGAGAGAGAGAGAGCGAGCAAGCGAGCAGGGGAGGAACAGAGAGAGAGAGAGAGAGAGAGAGAGAGAGAGAGAGAGAATCCCAAGCGGCCTCCATTCTGACATTGTGGCTCCCACCAGGTGGCTTGATCCCACGAACTGCAAGATCATGACCTGAGCCAAAATTAAGAGTCAGATGCTTAACCAGCTGAGCCACCCAGGTGCCCCAGGAAGATGTTTGTTGTTGTTGTTTTGTTTTTTGTTTGTTTTTTACCAAAACATGTTTGTTGATGTTTTCATTTACAGTATCATTCCTCTGTGTTAAATCTTGAAATCAGAGAACTCGGAGGGAAAGTATTCATCAAAGTGTTATTAGACATTTGTACATTAGTGAAAATCAGCTTTCAGGGCTCTGGAAGTTTGAGAAGAGGCTTCAAGACACTGTGATGTGGGCTGAAGAGGGAGAGGCTGGGGTGAGGGTGTTAATGGATGAGAGTACTGGGAGGAAGGAGAATGTGGTACGACTTGGGCACAAAGTTCATATACTTTAATTCAGACTAAGATAATTCTTGGAGGCAATGGCATAGATTACTAGAAACATCCAAGGTGATTGGTTAAGATCTTGATGTTCACTCCTTGCTCCATTGTTGATGAGGCTTGAGACATGTCACCGAATGTCTAAGTTTGCTTGATTGACAAATTGAGTGATCTGTGCATGAGTAGCCTTCCTTCATGCCTCAGGTGCACCTTTTCTACTGACATGCTGGCATTTTCCTCACTAACACCTTTAGTAGGTTTCTTTTACCTAGAGATCATAGTCCATGCATTTTGTTTTATTTTATTTTATTAATTTTTTAATATTTATTTATTTTTGAGAGAGAGAGAGAATGAGAATTAGGATGAGTGGGGGAAGGTCAGAGAGAGACAGAGACACAGAATCTGAAGCAGGCTTCAGGCTCTGATCTGTCAGCACAGAACCTGACGTGGGGCTTGAAGTCACAGCCATGAGCTCATGACCTGAGCCAAAGTCAGATGCTTAACCGACTGAGCCACCCAGGCATCCCAGTCCAGACATTTTAAAGAAATATTTAGAGTCTCCTCACTCATAGCAGAGGGTTTTGCCAACTCTGCCTCAGTTTGCCTTTCCAAGCACATCTCCCACTACTCATACAGAAACCTGAATTCCCAGCCCTAGTTAAATGGATCTGCTCTATGTCTCATCAATAAGCCCATGTTTTCTAACTTTACATTGCTCTCCCTATGATACCCTGACTCACAATGTCTTCTCCCTATCTACAACACTTTTACCTAGCCTTCAGGGTCCTGTCACTTCCCACTCTTACCTGAACATTCTGACTCGAGATGGCCTTCCTCCACTTCAACTCTGACTACATTCCAACATCACAACTTGACACCCTGACTCATTGCCATATGTGGAAAGTTGTTTTATGGTGGCTAGGTCTCCATACATCATCTAGGCTCCAGGTTTTTTTGGGACAAGGGAGACATTTTATATTTCAGTATAATTCCTTCTTATCTAGCAACTGGTATGTGATAATACTGTGGATCCCTCATATTATAAGGATGCTATTTTTAAAAATATTAAACCAACATGTATTTTATACTTCCCAAATCATGCTATAAAGGACGTTTTCACATGGATAAGGAATATCCGTATGGCTGCTTGGGATGAGGCTAAAGTGGAGAGAGTGGACCCAGAGTGAACCAGACTCCAGTGAGGATACTGTAGGGGGAAAGAGTGAGGTCCCATCTTCTTCCTTTTGAGAGTCCATATTCTTGGAGCAAACTGATCCACAAGGTAATTCCCTCTGGAATCTGAGGGTAAGAAAACAATGTCAACATGCTAATGATCTCTTTTAAATTGCCACTTTAGCTTCATCTGGTCACTCTTGATATGTACTGGTATCAAAATCATTCTCTTGCAAAGCTTTCCTAACCTCTATAGTGCCTCTTGTTTTAGTTCACAAGCTATTTAGAAGTGCATTTAAAATTTCCCAAAATTTGCGGCACCTGGGTGGCTCAGTTGGTTAAGCATCCGACTTCGGCTCAGGTCATGATCTCGTGGTTTGTGAGTTTGAGCCCCATGTCAGGCTCTGTGCTGACAGCTCAGAGCCTGAAGCCTGCTTCGTATTCTGTGTCTCCTCTCTCTCTGCCTCTCCCCTGCTCATACTCTGTCTCTGTCTCTCTTTCTGTCTCTCTCTCAAAAATAAACATAAAAAAAATCTTTATAAAAAAATTCCCGGGGCGCCTGGGTGGCTTAGTCGGTTAAGGGTCCGACTTTCGCTTGGGTCATCACCTCACGGTTCGTGGGTTCGAGCCCCTCGTCGGGCTCTGTGCTGACAGCCAGCTCAGAGCCTGGAGCCTGTTTCAGTCTGTGACTCCCTCTCTCTCTGACCCTCCCCTGCTCACGCTGTCTCTCTCTCTCCTAAAAATAAATAAAACATTAAAAAAAATTCCCAACTTTTAGTTTTAACCATCTTTTAATTTTTAATTTCTAATTTAATCATGATGAAGTATATGATTTAAGCGATAATCATTTTTCTAAGAATATTTTAAGAATGCCTTTGGGACTCATGAAATGGATAATCTTGTCATTCCTCCATGTGTACTTGAAAAGAGTTTATTTTCTCAGTATATATGTGTATAGAAAAAAAATTAACACATACATACACTTAATTCCAAGCCTGAGCTTGATGATTTTGTTGCTCAATTTTCTATACATGTGTCATTTTTTAAAAAAGCTTGAACTATTAGTTTTTGACTGACTTGTGTTAAAATCTCCCAAATGATTTGGACATGTTATCCTTGCAATTATGCCATTAAAAAAAGTATATTTCAAACTGTAATGTTAGGTATATTAGGTATATTACCTATTATTCTTGCTGGATTAGCTTTATTGTTATTGTATAATATTCTTCTATATACCTAAATGATTTTTCCATAAATTCTATTTTGTCTGCTCATATTGTTGTCACTACAGCTTCCTTATGATTATTTGCAGGATATATTTTTCCATTCTTTATTTCCAAATTTTATGTGTTTTGTTTTCAGTGTACTTCTTAAAATTGGCAGCATAAAGCTGGGTCAAAAATAATTCTACCTAATAATATTTGCATTTTCATATATATATTACTAGCTTTATATATATTATTTATTTACTTATTTATATATTTTAAAGTTTATTTATTTTAAGAGAGAATGAGTGAGTAGGAGAGGGGCAGAGAGAGAAAGAAAAGAAAGATTCCTAAACAGACTCCGCACTGTCAACACAGAGCCCAATACGATGCTTAAAGTCATGAAACATGAGATCATGACCTGAGTCAAAATAAAGAGTTGGATGCTTAACCAACTGAGCCACCCAGGTACCCCAATGTATTTATTTTAGTAATTGATCTTTTGGAACTTTTCTTTTTAATTTTTTTTTTTTTTAATTTTTCTAGGAGAGAGAGAGAGAGAGAGACAGCATGAGCAGGGGAGGGTCAGAGAAAGAGGGAGTCACAGACTGAAACAGGCTCCAGGCTCTGAGCTGGCAGTCAGCACAGAGCCCGACGCGGGGCCCGAACCCACGAACTGCGAGATCATGACCTAAGCGAAAGTTGGACGCTCAACAGACTAAGTCACCCAGGCGCCCCTGGAACTTTTCTTTTTAAAGTTTTTATTTATTTATCTTAATTCTAGTATAGTTAATACTCAGTATTATCTTAGTTTCTGGTATACAAATAGTGATTCAACAATTCTATACATTACTCAGTGATCATCATGATAAGTGTATTCTTAATCCTCTTCACCTACTTTACCCATTCCCCCCATCTACTGCCCCTTGGTAACCATCAGGCTGTTTTCTATAGTTAAGAGTCTGTTTTTTGGTTTGTCTTTTTTTTTTCTTTTGTTTTATTTCTTAAATTCCACATATGAGTGAAATAATATGGCATTTGTCTTTCAATGACTGACTTATTTACTTAGCATTATACTCTCCAGACCCATCCATGTCATTGCAAATGACAAGATTTCATTCTTTTTTATGGCTGAATAGCATTCCATTGTATATGTATACCACCCCTTCTTTATCCATTCATCTATCTATAGACACTTGGATGCTTTCATAATTTGATGGGTCATATGGTAATTCTGTTTTTAATTTTTTGAGGAATCTCCATACTCTTCATCACAGTAGCTGCATCAGTTTGCATTCCTACCAATAGTGCACAACTGTTGCTTTTTCTCTACATCCTCGCCAACACTTGTTGTTTCTTGTGTTTTTGATTTTAGCCACATACATATATGTGAGGTGATATCTCATTATAGTTTTGATTTGCGTTTCTGTGATGATGAGTAATGTTGAGCATTTTTTCATATATCTATTGACCACCTGAATATCTTCCTTGGATAAATGTCTGTTTATATCTTCTGCCCACTTTTTTCAAGAAATTTTAATGTTTATTTATTTTTGAGAGAGAGAGAGAGACAGAGCACGATCAGGGGAGGGGCAGAGACAGAGGGAGATGCAGAATCTGAAGCAGGCTCCAGCCTCTGAGGTATTTGCACAGAGGCTAATGCGGGCCTCGAGCCCATGACCTGAGCCAAAGTAAGATGCTCAACCAACTGAGGCACCCAGGCATCCCACTTCTGCCCATGTTTAAATTGTATTATTTGGTTTTTGGGTGTTGAATTGTATAGGTTCTTTATATATTTTGTCTACTAACCCTTTATGAGATATGTCATTTGCAAATATTTTCTCCCATTCTGTAGTAGATTTTGTTTCAGTTTTGTTGATTGTTTTCTTTACTGTGCAAAAGCTTTTAACTTTGATGGAGTCTTGATAGTTTATTTCTGCTTTTGTTTCCCTTGCCTCAGGAGACATATCTAGAAAAGTGTTGTTATACCCAATATCAGTGAAATTACTGCCTGTGGTCTTTTCTAGGATTTTTATGGTTTCAAGTCTCACATTTAAGTCTTTAATCTATTTTGAGTTTATTTTTGTGTATGTTGCAAGACAGTGGTCCAGTTTCATTCTTTCACATATATCTGTCCAGTTTTCCCAGCACCATTTGTTGAAGAGGCTTTTTCCCCACTGCATAGTCTTGCTTCTTTTGTTGTAGATTAATTGATCATATAATCATGGGTTTATTTCTGGGTTCTCTGTTCTGTTCCATTGATCAATGTGTTTATTTTGGCACCAGTACCATACTATTTTGACAACTACAACTTTGTAGGATATCTCAAAATTGGAATGTGACACCTCCGGTTTTTGTTTTTCTTTTTTAAGGTTGCTTTGGCTATATAGGGGCTTTTGTGTTTTCATACAAATTTAGGATTATTCTAGTTCTGTGCAAAATGCTGTTGGTACTTTAATGGGGATTGCATTAAATCTGAAGATTGCTTTGAGAAGTATGGACATTTTAATAGTATATGTTCTTCCACATATGGAAGAGTATGGAATATCTCTTAAATTGTTTGTGTCGTCTTCAATATCTTTTATCAGTGCTTTATAGTTTTCAGAGTATAGGTCTTTCATCTCCTTGGTAAGTTTATTCCTAGGTATTTTATTATTTTGGTGTAATTGGAAATGAGATTGTTTCCTTAATTTCTCTTTCTGCTATGTCATTATTAGTGTATAGAGATTCAGTAGATTTCTGTGTATTGATTTTGTATCCTGTGATGCTTACTAAGTTCATTTATCAGTTCTAGTAATCTTCTGGTGGAGTCTTTAGGATTTTCTATATATAGTATGGTGTCATCTGCAAATAGTGACAGTTTTAATTCTTCCTTATCAATTTGGATGCCTTTATTTCTTTTTGTTGTCTGATTGCTGTGGCTAGGACGTCAGGTACTATTTTGAATAAAAGTGGTGAGAGTGGATATCCTTGTCTTGTTCCTGATCTTAAAGGAAGATCTCAGTTTTTCACCATTGAATATGATGTTAGTTGTGCATTTTTCATATATGGCCTTTCTTATGTTGAAGTATATTCCCTCTAAACCTACTTTGTTGAGGATTTGAAACAGGAATAATGTTGTACTTTTTCAAATGTTTTTTCTGCACTTATTGCAATGATTATCTAGTTTTTATTCTTTCTCTTGTTGATGTATCACATTGATTGATCTGTTAATGTTGAAACACCCTTGCATCCTAAGAATAAATCCCATTTGATTGTATTGAATAATTTTTTAAATGTATTATTGGATTTTGTTCGCTAATGTTTTCTTGAGGATTTTGCATCTATGTTTATCACTGATATTGGCCTGTAGTACTCCCTCTCTCTCTCCCTCTCTCTCGTAGTGTCTTTATGTGATTTTGGCATCAGGGTAATGCTAGCCTCATTGAATGAATTTGGAAGCTTTCCTTCCTCTTTTTTTTTTTTTTTTAGAATAGTTTCAGAAGAATAGATATTAAGTCTTCTTTAAATGCTTGGTAGAATTCACCTGTGAAGCTCTCTGGTCCTGGACTTTTGTTGTTTTTGATTACTAATTTAATTTTGTTGCTGATAATCAGTCCGTTCAAATTTTCTGTTTCATCCTGTTTTGGGTTTTGTAGGTTATATGTTTCTAGGAATGTATCCATTTCTTCTAGGTTGTCCAGTTTACTGGTATATACATTTTCATAATAATTTCATAATCCTTTGTATTTCTGTAGCATTAGTTGTTATTTCTCCTCTTTCATTTCTGATTTTGTTTATTTGAATCTTCCCCCTCCTCCCTGTCCTTTTAGTCTGGCTAAAATTTTATGAATTTTGTTGATCTTTTCAAAGAACCAGTTCCTGATTTCATTGATCTGTTCTAATGTTTTTTTAGTTTCTATTTCATTTATTTCTGCTCTGATCATTATTATTCTCTTCCTTGTACAGATTTTGGGTTATTTGTTCCTCTTTTTATAGCTCCTTTACATGTAAGGTGAGGTTTTTTATTTGAGATTTTTCTTCTTCATATAGGCCTGTATTGCTATAAATTTTCTCCTTAGAACAGCTTTTCTCCTTAGAACACTGGGGCGGATGCACCCCTCTAAATCAATATTTCTCTATCCTTTGGATAAAGAGCTAGTAGTCAGTAGCATGTCACTTAACCTCCATGTATTTATGTTCTTTCCATTTTTTTCCTTGTGGTTGATTTATAGTTTCATAGTTGGAAAAGATGTATGTTATGACGTCAGTCTTTTTGAATTTCTTGAGACTTGTGGCATAATATGTGATCTATTCTGGAGAATATTCCATGTACACTTCAAAAGAATGTGTATTCTGCTGTTTTAGGATGGAATGTTCTGAATATATCTGTTAGATCCTTCTGGTCCAATGTGTTATTCAAAGCCACTGTTTCCTTGTTGATTCTTTGTTTGGATGATGTATCCATTTATGAAAGTGGGGTGTTAAAGCCCCTACTATTATTGTATTACTATTGGCTACTTCTTTTATATTTCTTGTTTGTTGTTTTATGTATTTGGGTGCTCCCATGTTGAATGCATAAGTACTTGTCAGTGTTATATCTTCTTATTGGATTGTTCCCTTTATGATTATTTAGTGTCCTTCTTTGTCCCTTGTTACTCTGTTTGATTTAAATTCTATTTTGTCCAATATAAGTTTTGGTATCCCAGCTTTCGTTTCACTCCCATTTGCATGATAAATTCTTTCTCATATCTTCGCTTTCAATCTGCATGTGTCTTTAGATCTGAAATGAGACTCTTGTAGGCATGTAGATGAGTCTTGCTTTTTTATCCACTCTGTCACCCTATGTCTTTTGATTGGAGTATTTACTCTATTTACATTCAAAGTAATTATTGATAGGTATGTACTTATTGCCATTTAGTTACTTGTTTTATGGTTGTTTTTGTAGTTCTTCTCTGTTCTTTTCTTCTCCTCCTCTCTTCTCTCACAGTTTGTTGGCTTTCTTTAGTGATATACTGGATCCTTTTCTCTTTATTTTTTTGCATATCTCTTTCTGGTTTTTGATTTGTGGTTACCATTAGATTTGTATCTGACATTTTATTGTTGCCTTGACCAGCCTCCTAGGCTCTCTATCCAGTAACATCTAATAGTATGGGCTACTTGAATTTCTACCAGTGGTCATATTAGAACTTTCACAGATCAGTCACCAAAGCTTTTAGCTTATTTTGAACTCAAAGATGGCTTTATACTCTCAACAATAGCCAAAACATGGAAAGAGCCTATGTGTCCATCAACTGACAAATGGATCAAGAAGATGTGGTTTATCTATACAATGGAATACTACATGGCAATGAGAAAGAATGAAATCTGGCTATGTGTAGCAACATGGATGGAACTTGAGGGTGTTATGCTCAGCAAAATAAGTCAGGCAGAGAAGGACAGATACCATATGTTTGCATGTATATGTGGATTAGGAGGAAATTAATGGAGGACCATGGGGGAGAAGAAGGGGGAAAATAGCGAGGAAGAAGGAGGGAGGCAAACCATGAGAGACTCTTGAATGCCAAGAACAAAGGGCTGATGGGGCTGGGGGAGGGAAAGGGGAGTAGTGGGCATGGAGGGCACTGTGGAGATGAATACTGGGTGTTATATGGAAACCAAGTTGACAATAAACTATTTAAAAAAATTTTTTTTAAAAGATGGCTTTAAATTTTTCTTTCTAAGATATATTATCTTTTAATGCCATGTACTTAGAGAAGAATATTTGCATCAACATGTGAATGTTCTGTGTCATCTTGAGCAGAATCCACTACTATCTAATTTGAACATATTTGGTTGATAGTGTTAACTTTGCTTGGAGAACAGTAAAAATGGAAAGTAGCAAGCCTAAGACATTAAAAAAGGAGGGCAAATTTATTTCTTAATATCTTCCTCAGAGACCTCAGAGAACTTGGATGTGATTTGGGGATCATCCTATTGAGAGAAATATGTGAATGGCCTGATTTATTAGTACTTAAGTGGATCATCTTACTGACAGGGACAGTTTTTCTCTCTCACTTTTTCATATGGACTTTATTTTTCCTCACTGCTGCTTTTAGTATTTAAGGGTAGATTTCACCATTTTGGATAATCAGTGCTACCATATTAATGAGAATTTCTACTTTGGTTACAGTGAAAGCAATCAAGGGTAAGCCTTGAAGATCTGCATAATTAATCACTTCTTTATTGTTATCTCTTTTTAAAAGTGTTTTGTAAAATAATCATCTACATTAATGTTGGAACATCTTTCAAAAGGAAGGAAATGAAAGAATATCAATTTATATTCTAATACCAAATATCATGAAACATTTCACTATCTTATTCAGGGGACCATCTGAAACTATTGAAATTCATCTTTCAATTCACACTTTTCGGGATATCGTTATCTGTTGCTACACATAATAACAGAAATGTACTCATCCCAACAGCTACGGACTTGCATTTCAGAATCAGCAAATTTGATAGCAATCCCAGTGAAGGATTGTAATAAGAACACAGTTTGACCTTGCTTTATGAATTACATGTGCTCTGTATAATGAGGTGTAAAATGAATATTTGTATATTTAGTCATGACGTTAATTTTTATTATAACTTCAGAGATGTATGTCTAAATAATTGTCTCCAATGCTAATAAAACTCCGCACATAAGAATCTGAATAATCAGGTCAAGGGGCAAGATACATTTGTCAAAGTATTGCCTCAGAGCATTTATTTCTCCTTTCAACACCTATAAGAAGCTAGTCAGATGAATAATTAGGCCATATAATCTTTGCACATTTGCTTATTTAAGAAGACACCTCAGTTAATGTCCTTTTCTGTTGGGAGCACTTAGTAGCTAATGGGACTTGGAAGTGTAAGCTTCACCCTGGTAACATTTTTGAGTTCAGGCAAATATCTTTTAAAGACTTTTAAACTGGTGAAGCAGAGCAAAAGAGAAGCAGCTAATTCTCAAATGGAAATAATCCTGTTATCATTAAGAGTTTATAACCTCAAAAACTGAAAATCATGCCTAACAAAGACAACTTTTCCCCATAGTTAGTTTTAAAAGCTCAGAGAACTCATGGGGTTGGTGACTGAGGCAGGAAAGACATGTTTGCTGATGGACTCATCTAAAAGTTGTTCTGTGCTTCCTCCAGGGTATGTGTTTAACTTCGGGTCAGAGACCTTGCAGAGGAGAGAAAGAGAGCAAAGGAATTTGTCTTTAATGTTTTTTTTTTTTTTAAAGTTAGGTACTAGATTAAGCTGAAATATGTAAAGGATCAAGCAAGCATCACCTTTTTCAAGTCACCTTAACTTTCTGTGTTTTGTGACTCTGTTTTATGAGAAGGAATTAGTACAAGGAGGATCCTGGATAGAGATCTGAGTTAACTGTCTCAAATCCTGGATTGAGACTATATCTCAATTCATTATCTTATACTTAATTAATTGCTATAATAGAGAAGGGGCTGTGATTGGCCTTGGGATGATACTGATTGTGCAAGACAAAGCCGCTGGGTTCAGGCAAAACAATCTCTTAAACTGGAGTGAGTATGAGGCCAAAGATGGGTGAGGGGGAGAAGGACCTACCATGATCTCATAACCCATAAGCAAAGCATGGTTTTCCCTGGCCCGTATATTTAAGATCAATTATATATGCATACTTGAGATTAGATTTCTTCAGTGTGTGGCCCACCTGTAAGACATTATGGGGATAAGCATTGGAATATGAACATTACTTATGAAATCATCACTGGTAAAAAAGATGTCCTTTCGGTGCATTGGTCAGTTCATGCTGGTAACTTCCATTTTTGGTGTGTCCATCTCCACTGACTTGACTATTTCTCTAGTTCTCTGCTCTTCTTCCTTGTGTTTAGCTATGTAGATCTCTGTTTCTCCTCACATTTTTCTGGTACTCAGTTTGATCTTGGACTCAGGTAATTATTTACTCAGTCTTTTCTGGGGTGTATTTGGCACAGTCTTGCTTTTACTTCTTTTTTGTCCCCAGATTTCCTGTCCATCTTTGGCTTTTGAATCAGTATTGGCAATAGTGACACAATTATGGAAGAAGAAAAATGATATGACATCTTAATGATGTTCTAAGTAGTGACTCCATCAGTTATTGTCCTGTAAGTTATCTGGTCTGGGTGGAGCCCTTATTTTTTAGGATAATATTTTTGATGTCCAGCATGAGCATTATCATCTAAGTGGTCCCCTTTTCAGAATTGTCTAATCAAGGCATATACCATTTTTGTTGTTATATGTTACAAATGGAGTTCTTCCTTCTGGAGATATTTGAGCAGAAACTGTACTTTCATCAGAGATGCTAGAGAAGACTTTAACATAAATGAATATTTGGGTTAGACCACCTGTCATTGAGTCATCTCCAAACTATGCTCCCTTTTACCTTCAACTTAGACTACCTTCAACTTAAAACTACAGAGATCAGGGGCGCCTGGGTGGCTCAGTCGGTTAAGCGTCCGACTTTGGCTCAGGTCATGATCTCGCGGTTCACGGTTCGAGGCCCGCGTCAGGCTCTGTGCTGACAGCTCAGAGCCTGGAGTCTGTTTCAAATTCTGTGTCTGCCCCTCTCCCATTCATGCTCTGTCTCTCTCTGTCTCAAAAATAAATAAACTATTAAAAAAACAATATGGTTAAAAAAAACTACAGAGATCAGGTTATGCTTAGTTGATAAGAGTACAGCTGTAGTGTTCTTTGCTATGATTCCAAACCTCCTACCGTAGAAGTTTTCTCTCTTGAGCCACTTAAATCTCTCACTGAAACTACTCTTCTAGTCTCAAGCTTGCTTCCACTCCTTGCATCCAGTCCCTGCATAGAAGGTAAGATGACCTTTGAAATAGGTAACTCACATGTTCTCCATGTGAAACCTTTAATGCCTTCCTTTCACACTTGGATTAAAATAGAAACTCTTAACCATGGTCTAGACTAGGAGGCAGCAAAGTCTTTCTGTAAAGATCCAGAAGATAGTAAATATTTTAGGCTTTGAGAGTCATGAGGATATTATGTAAAAACATCTGTAAGTATTTAAAATAGAATCCTTTAAAATGCATTACAGGGGCGCCTGGGTGGCTTAGTCGGTTAAGCGTCCAACTTTCGCTTAGGTCATGATCTCGCGGTTCGTGGGTTCGAGCCCTGCGTCGGGCTCTGTGCTGACTGCCAGCTCAGAGCCTGGAGCCTGTTTCAGTCTGTGACTCCCTCTCTCTCTGACCCTCCCCTGCTCACGCTGTCTCTCTCTCTCCTGAAATAAAAAAATTAAAAACAAAAATAAAATAAAATGTATTACAAACATTCTTAACTGGTGGGTCTACAAAGTAGGTAGCACCTCAGATTTGGCTTGTGGTTTGCTGGATGGGCAATAGTTTGTTGGATGTTGCTTAGAAAGTCTTACCCCTCAGACTTGATCTCCTAATGTTTCCCTCTTGTACACCATCTCCAGATGTGCTAGACTTTTTGTCTTATTCTCAGACAGTCCAAGCTCACTCTCACCTCAGGATGTTTGCACCTATTGGTGTTTATGCCAAGGGTGCCCTTCCCCGATTTTTCCATGTGTGCCTCTTCTTATTGGTTTATTAACTGTGAGATATCATCTCATTAGAGAGACTTTCCCAGACAGCTTTTCTGCTCTTGCTCCTGGCCCCCCCCGCCAAGCACTGATTACTTCCTGCTGCATCATCCTTGGTTATAGACATATATCCCCTAGTGCACTTATCACTCTCAGGAGTGATCTTGATTATTAATATATTTACTACTTTATTTACACTAAATGTGACCAACATGATAATATAGAGCTTATGTCCCTTATTCTCTCTACTGTGACTTTATTGAATTGGTGGTTTGTAGGTATGGCTACTGGAGTGTATTGTCTCCTTAGAAAACCAAAGTGGTCCACAACTTAAAATTCTGAATAGTACAGTTTTATTTTGGAGTATTAATCTCAGACATTTAAATCATAATACCATTTGAAGTATATGTCATTTCTGATACATCAAAGTATATTTAGATTTAATTTATCATGGTAAATTACCCTTTTGGAAGCCCACTATTATGCCATAGTCATGTTTACTTAATGTCTAGTATCCTCAAGGCTAAATTTGTATCATATTTTATATAATACCGTAATAACTATTATTTCTACTTTGCATTGCCATCCATTTGCCCTTCATTTTTTATTTTTATTTATTTTCATATATTATTATTATTTTTTAAATGATTATTTTTGAGAGAGAGAGACAGAGTGTGAGTGGGGGAGGGGCAGAGAGACAGGGACACAGAATCTGAAGCAGGCTTCAGGCTCTGAGTTGTCAGCACAGAGCCCGATGCAGGGCTCAAAATCATGAACCATGAGATCATGACCTGAGCTGAAGTTGGATGCTTAATCAACTAAGCCACCCAGGCACCTCTGCCCTTCATTTTTTAAATATGTTCTTCTTTTTTGCCGAAATCTTATGCGTATACCTGTTTGTGTGTGTATGTTCAATATAAAGCTCTAGCAAAGGGTTTCTAAGAATTTATCCAGGTATAGAGTTGTCAAATAAAAACCTGTACAGCAGTGAAGGAGAATACAGAAATATTGCTCTCTCCAATATTGGTGAGACACATATTTTATATTTAATTCAAAAGTGAAGATATACAGCACACAGAGACATATGCATAAGGATGTTTATGGAAGCATTGATTATAACAGCAAAAATTTCTAAAGAATTTCAAAAGTCTACCACTAAGGGGTTGGTTATATAATTATGGTATGAATATATAATACATTGAAATGATGATGTGTTTTATTAATGTGGAAAAATATCTACTACATATTTTTAAGGGAATAAACAAATTACACAGAGTCCATCTCATATGATTCTGTTTTTATAAAAAGAAAACAAGTTATATAAATGCAAAGATGTACACATAATATAAAGGAAAAAATGTCTTGAAGATCTTTTTACTTAGGATGTTTATAATGGATTACTGGGCTTAGTGGTATTACTAATTATCTTTAATATTTTTTAAATTGTTTTTTAATGTTTATTTATTTATTTTGAGAGGGAGATCGAGGGAGCAAGCAGGGGAAAGGCAGAGAGAGGGGGAGACAGAATCCCAAGCAGACTCTGTACTGTCAGAACAGAGCCCGATGCAGGGCTCAAACCCACGAACCATGAGATAATGACCTGAGCCGAAACCAAGAGTTGGATGCTTAACGAACTGAGCCACCCAGGCACCCCTAATTATCTTTAATATTTGTATAAAAGCCATTTGTTATTTTTATTATTAGAAATAATAAAGATATAAATATATAACATTTATAAGTATATAAATATATTTCTATGAACATAAAAAGGAAATATTCTGTGAGTTAAGTCAAAATTCATATTACCTGCTAGACACCCAATTTTATTCTCTTCCCATTTAGTAGCTGTATGATTGCCCTGCGGTTTGAGAAGGGATAAATTGGGGGAGCATAACTAGCCAATTTTACTAAACCCAATACTGGTGTAAGGAAGGAAGGAGATTCATGTGTTTTTAAAAAATTATGCTTGGCCCAGAGAAATACTCTAGTGGCTAAACTGAATTTCATTACTTATTTCTCCTATACTATGGTCTCTGTGCACTTAAGAGTTATTCAGACTGTGGTTTTGTTCTATGTATTTATTAGTATCATGTTGATTCACATCCACAAAAGTAAGTTACCGGATGAAGGTTCTCTTTTTGTCACCATAATTCACTCTTTCTTGAGCCTAACTATAATACCTTTCCAATACAGTATATTGAATCGTGTCTCAGGAGATGAATCTCTCTCTGATTTATACAGACATCCACTTTTGTTGTCACTCAAATACTGAAATATCTATTGCTCCATTCTAGGCTTTATTAATCTTTTTTAAAAACTCCATTTCAGTGGAATTCTCTGCTACATGCACATATAAATGGTATTGGATGTTTTATACTCCCAGGAAGCATCTTCAACAAGGTTAGAAACCCTGAAAGGGATAAGGAGGGAAGCAGTCACATAGGGAAGAAGGAAGAAAGACAAAATTTCATAGTGACGTGCTATATTTTTTCCTGACTCTTGTTGTGTATGTTATGTTATGTTATATTATATTATGGTATGCTATACTATACTATGCTGTATTATGATATTTTGTGTTTTTTGCTTTCATGGACTTGTGAGGCTTTTATTCACCTCTCTTCACTATGTATTTCTATATAAATGTGACATTTAAAAATTTTTTTTAATGTTTTATTTATTTCTGAGAGAGAGAGAGAGAGAGAGAGAGAGAGTGAGTAGGGGAGGGTCAGAGAGAGAGGGAGACATAGAATCTGAAGCAGGCTCCAGACTCTGAGCTGTCAGCACAGAGCCTGACATGGGGCTCGAATCCATGAACCGTGAGATCATGACCTGAACCAAAGTCGGATGCTTAACCGACTGAGCCACCCAGGTGCCCCTAAATATGACATTTTGATGTGGCCATTTCATTTATATTTCAGCTAAATTTCCCCCTTTTCGTTTAGTCACCAAAGCAAACATTTTTTATATTTATTACTCTATCAGATATTAGAACATGCTTTCCTTTCATTAAAAATATAGATTGAATTAATTGATTCCTTTTTTTGTTCTTAAGGAACAAGGTTAGTGAGTGCTGCTTATTTCTACAAGATAAAGTTTATGCTGTTCTAGAAATATCTTGTGCAACTGATAGCATACACTTTCTTTTTAAGTTAAAAGACTGGTTTTATTGAGGAAAAAAGGGAGAGAAGGATCAAGGCATAGGGAGAGAATATGAACACACCTAAGGGACTGGAGAGGGGAGGAAGAAGGAGAAAGTAAAACTTAGGTTAAAATGTGTTTTCTGGAGACCAAGGTTGGTCTTAACTTCTTAAGAAACAGAATTAATCTCTTCTGAGCCATCATTGGGTGGCTGTTAATTAAATGATACCACATCTTCTTATCTTCAGACTTTCATAGCTCTGCAGCTAAGTGCTGAACTTGCTTTTCCAACAGATAAGATTTTCCTTTGGCGGCTACCTGTAACTTTCGATGAAAGCTTAAAGCTTCAACTGCTTTAAAGTTCTCTTTTTATTCACTTGCTAAGCAAATAAAAGTTGCTTAATTTTGCTGACTAAAATTAGTTAAGCAGTAATAGAAAAGATTAGGGGCTATCTTCGTACTCTCTAGTTTTTCCAGATTTAAAGAGTGAGATATTAAAGGTTGTATATTATTCTGCAGGAATTTCTAAGCCAGAGCCCCTTGACACTTAAGCTTTCTTGGTGATTAGACTTGTTTTGGTTTGTTTCTGTTTCTGTCTGATTGGCTTTATATTTAATTTTGCCTTCCTTCCTGTTTCCCCTCCTGTACTGGAGTCAAGCATCACAAATTTAGAAAGTGTGGTACTTTACAAGACTTGCATATAATTCACTAAGAGGCCATTGTGTCCCTTATGGAATTTTATATTCTCTGAGGCTGAGCCAGTGATGCGCCAGGTGAGCTCTGCTGGTTTCTTCTGCATGTATGCAATCCGGTTGGGGGGCCATAGCCACGGGCATGGCAAACCTTTAGTCACTTAGGAGGCAGAGGGAAGAGGAATGAAACATGGCTGTGTTTGCTTCTGTTTAGCTGAGAAATTAGAATACATACTCAGGAATGAGAAACGTGTAGTTTTAAAATAAAATGACTTTGAAGGATCTACAATATGTCCTTGTACTTGTTTCTGGGTCCTCTTGGCAAAGAAGCTGATAGGATACTGGGTTGAGGTTTGAATCAGGCTGGATTCTGTCCTATATACACATCCTACCTTAGGGGCTTTTAAAAATCTGTTTATTTTTGAGAGAGAGCAAGAGACAGACAGAATGTAAGCAGTGGAGGGGCAGAGAGAGACACACACACAGAATCCGAAGCAGGCTCCAGGCTCTGAGCTGTCAGCACAGAGCCCGATGAGGGCTAGACTCATAAACCAAGAGTTCATGACTGGAGCCGAAGTCAGACACTTAACTGACTGAGCCACCCAGGCGCCCCTAGGGACTTTAATTATGAAATCTTTTTTTGTGTGTGTTTTCACATTCTCTGAAATTGTCTTTATGTTTTTTTCACCTGAATTTTTGTCTGTTTCCGCATACTATTGATTTGTCTCTTGCTTCATTCAGTAAATTCTTTATCCAGGATGCTTTTAGTGAAAGATACTTTGTTTCAAGGGGTCAGTTTAAGTCTAACAACTTTATTGGGCCCTACATACTTATGCAACTCATCCCTGCTACTCCTTGTCCTCTTTGAAATAAAAACTTTGCTGGAGACACACACACACACACACACACACACACACACACACACACACACACACCCCACTATAATAAATGGCATTCTAGGTAAAATCTCGGGGCAGGAGAGAGAATTCAGACTGGGGAGAAGAAGAAAAATCCATCAACAGGGTGCCTGCTTGGCTCAGTTAGTTAAGTGTCCAACTTCAGTTCAGGTTGTGATCTCACAATTTGTGGGTTTGAACCCACATCAGGCTCTGTACTGACAGCCTCAGAGCCTAGAGCCTGCTTCAGATTCTGTTTCTCTCTCTCTCTCTCTCTCTGCTCCTCCTCTTCCTCTCTCTCTCTGAAAAATAAATACACATTAAAAAAATCCATCCATGAATATATTTTATACTTTTATTCTAGATAAGCCATTGGTGTTAAACTTGAAGAAACATGAAATAGGTTTCCTTGTTTTAGGGAAGTTATATTAAAGGACACAGACACATATAGGACACAGAAGTCATCACAAATCATGGCAGGAAATAACAAAGTCAAATTAATGGTTGAGGCAGGAAGGGTTGGAAGGCTTGGGAGAAGGGGGGATGTAAGTCAAGAAAGCCTTCATATAAGATTTGGGCTTTTAGGGAGGGGGGGTAGGGGAAGATTTGAACAAAGGTGAAAAGTGAATGCATTACTGTGGATTGGTAAATAAATTGGTGAGGATAGCATATTCCTTTACTCTGATTTAAAATTTCCTCAGATAAAATGCACGAGGAGTGAGTCTAAAAAAACTTTTTTCTTGCTTCCAAAATGAAAGCATATGAGAAATATGTCCTTTATGTCCCCTTTCAGGATCCTTACCTGGGACTCTTTCTAAGATAGGGAAGTCAGCTCAAAATCTATACAAGAGAGCAATCTACTTGCTAACTCTGGTCTACAGCATGAGGAGCTCTTTTGCTAAGAGGCAAAAGGTATTTTCTGCATGGATTTGCTTTTCAGATGATAGCTTTTTGCCATCTGACTCCTGGTTCTCTTGCAGTTTGCATCCCAAATGTTTTGAAATAGGAAGGCAATGACATTCCATTGGGCTGCCTGGGTCGCATTGAGCAGGGCCGGAAGAATAGAAAGGAGTGTATATTTTTGAAAGGGCATCCACCATTCATGGCAACACTGTGTGATGTATCAAAAGAGAATGTGTAAGAGAAATGGAGCAGCTCAGACTAGGAGAAAAGCACCCAATACATATTCCGAGGTGGGAGAGAGTAAAGGGAAAAGAATACGGAAAGGAAATACAGTTGGCAGAGACCAGACAGACTGGTGCCAGGTAAGAGAATGGAAACTTACCCTTTGGGGGATAATATCTATCATTCAAAATGACTTAGCTTAATTCATAATCATTGTCATAGGGTACAAATTAACTTCTCTCTAAGATGCCAAACTATCCTGTTTAATGGTGCACTGATACATTGTTGGAAAGATATTTGTTGAGTCCAATGAGGCCTGATAACCTGTAAGCAAGTGGAAAAATATTACAAAGTGAGGAGAAACTGATTTTCAGTAAAAGCCAAATATTCAGCCGAGGAAAAAGATGCTGACTGAAGTTAAGTGCAAGGTCCATCATTAGAAGCAGCTATGGACAACTGGGTAACATGCACACTTGAATCGTTGTGGTCCAAGCGGCTAAACTTTTACATTTTAGTACCTACCTGTACCAGCTCTCATTTTCAGCTGTAACCCCTGATGTTAGTAAGGGCTTGATGTTTATTCAGGAGTTAAGAGATTGGATCGTTTCCTATTTTGACCAAAAAGAAAGCTTTGGGAAAGATTTAAGAAAAAGGTAACCAATCTTCCAATTCTCTGTGTGTTGAAAAACCATGTTGGAAGTTAAAAAAAATATTTCTTGAGCAATGTCTCTGTATCCCAGGCTGTGAATATTGAAGTTCAGAGTTGTAGCATGGGGGGAGGGCAAGGCAAACATTGAAGGATCCACGATGCAAATGCAGCGAAGATGATATGGCAAAACACGTGTCAGAGGATGGACTTGCCGTGGGGTTATAAGATGAGGAGGTGACCCCTCCAGGACCAATTTAACAGGGGAGGCTTAGAACATGCTTTATATATACAAACAAAAGTACAGAAGGTGGGGAGAATGGAAGAAGACACCCAAGTGAGCTTTGCAGGATGAGAAGGTTTACTGCCCTGATTACGTACCCAGTTTGCTTTGGGAGGTAAGTGAGAGTTTGGTTGGAGACACATATGAAATCCACATTGTGAGGAATTTTGCAAATCAGGCTAAGGAGTCAGGACTTTTTTTTCCTCTGGGTCTGTGGGACACCAACACATTCTGAAGTGACAACGTGTTTCCAGAAGGTTTTTCTTATGTAGGGCAGAATGGAAAGAAGAGATATAAAGCTCATGGGTTCTATTCTAAGGTTCCTGTAGGAATTGAGTCATGATATCATAGGGAACATTGAGAGAAAGAAACAGAGTTGAGGTGGTAATGAAGGATCACTCCACAGGACTACTTGAGTGGAGAGCAAATTGAGTGGAAAAAAAAGTCTGAGAAGATTCTTGTGAGCTAAGTGGAATTAAGTCAGACACAAAAGGACAAATAATGTCTATTCCACTTATATAATGTTCTTAGAGTAGTCAAATTCATAGAGACAAAAAAATGGAATAGTGGTCACCAGAAGTTGGGGGAGGAGGGAATGGGGAATTAGTGTTTAATAGGTACCGCGTTTCAGTTTGGAATGGTGAAAAATTTCAGGAGTTGGATAATGGTGATGGTTATACAGCAATATAAATGTACTTAATGCCACTGACTTATGCTCTTAAAAATAGTCAAAATGGTGAATTTTGTGTTATGTACATTTTACCACAATAACAAAAAAATTCTTAAAAATAGAGGATGAATCTTGTGGTTTGGGCATAGTGAGTAGGGGATTGATGGGCTGAGGGGAAAGATCATGAGAAGTAGCCTGCTTTGGGGGCCTGGACATGGCTCATTTCAGTATACTAAGTTTGAGGAAAGAGTAGATCCAAGTAGAAATATTTTTCAGGGTCTTGCAAAGTTCTCAAAAGGCCATTTGAATAATGGCCGTGCCATGATGGAAGGCTGTCAAAGCAGGAGGCATTCCTAGCCAACTGTCTCCCACAGTTAGAAAATTGCTAGTCTGGATGCCCGTTGTAAAGTGAGATGCTAATGTTGTTCCCTAGATGTCTGTCTATGAAACACAGGAGACATAGTTTGAAGGGAACTTCATTATGCGTTTGAGCTCTTCAACAGGTTCAAATATGGGAGGAAGGAAATAAAGAGGCCATGTCAAGACAAGGAACAGGAATATGCAAGGATTTGTTTTCTTAGAACATTTACCTTAAAATATATTTTTGTGTATATGTATGTAATGTTTAGTGCATGAATTTTAACGTTTATTTATTTTTGAGAGAGAGAGACAGAGCACGAGCAGGGGGAGGGGGCAGAGAGAGAGAGGGAGATACTGAATCTGAAGCAGGCTTCAGGCTCCGAGCAGTTAGCACAGAGCCAAACGTGGGGTCCAAACCCATGAACCATGAGATCATGACCTGAAGTTAACTGACTGAGCCACCGAGGCACCCCTCATGCATGCATTTTATTTTTTTATTTTTTATTTTTTTTTAAAATAGTCTGTCAAGTTGGTTTACATATAACACCTAGTGCTCATCCCAATAAGTGCCCTCCTCCATGCCCATCAACCCCCTTCCCCTCTCCCCTACCCCAGTCAGCCCTCAGTTTGTTCTCAGCATTCAAGAGTCTCTCATGGTTTACTTCTCTCCCTCTCCCCAACTATTTTTCCCCTTCTTCTCCCCAATGGTCCTCCGTTAAGTTCCTCCTAGTCCTCCTATACGTGCAAACATATGATATTTGTCCTTCTCTGCCTGACTTATTTCACTCAGCATAACACCCTCAAGGTCCATCCGTTGTTTTGCTACACGTGGCCAGATTTCATTCTTTCTCATTGCCATGTAGTATTCCATTGTATAAATATACCATATCTTCTTGATCCATTCGTCAGTTGATGGACACATAGGCTCTTTCCATGTTTTGGCTATTGTTGAGAGTGCTGCTATGAACATTGGGGTACATGTGCTCCTATGCATCGGCACTCCTGTATCCCTTGGGTAATAGGGGTCATAGGGGAGTGCTATTGCTGGGTCATAGGGGAGTTCTGTTGTTAATTTTTTGAGGAACCTCCATACTGTTTTCCAGAGTGGTTGCACCAGCGTACATTCCCTCCATCAGTGTTAGGAGGGTGCCCATTTCTCCATATCCTCGCCAGCATCTAGAGTCTCCTGATTTGTTCATTTTAGCCACTCTGACTGGCGTGAGGTGGTACCTCAGTGTGGTTTTGATTTGTATTTCCCTGATGAGGAGGGATGCTGAGCATCGTTTCATGTGTCTGTTAGCCATCTGGATGTCCTCTTTGGAGAAGTGTCTGTTCATGTCTTCTGCCCATTTCTTCACTGGATTCTTTGTTTATCGGGTGTGGAGTTTGATGAGTTTCTTATAGATATTGGATACTAACCCTTTATCTGATATGTCATTTGCAACTATCTTGTCTCATTTTGTCAGTTGCCTATGAGTTTTATGAATTGTTTCCTTTGCCGTGCAGAAGGTTTTTATCTTGATGAGGTCCCAGTAGTTCATTTTTGTTCTTGATTCCCTTGCCTTCGGGATGTGTCAAGTAAGAAATTGCTGCGGTTGAGGTCAAGGAGGTTGTTTCCGGCTTTCTCCTCTAGGATTTTGATGGTTTCCTGTCTCTCATTCAGTTCCTTTATCCATTTTGAGTTTATTTTTTGTATGGTGTAAGAAAATGATCTAGTTTCATTCTTCTGCATGTTGCTGTCCAGTTTTCCCAGCACCATCTGTTAAAGAAGTTGTCTTTTTTTTCCATTGGATATTCTTTCCTGCTTTGTCAAGGATTAGTTGGCCATACATTTGTGGGTTCAAATCTGAGTTCTCAATTCTATTCCATTGGTCCTTGTGTCTGTTTTTATGCCAATATCATACTGTCTTGATGATGACAGCTTTGTAGTAGAGGCTAAAGTCCGGGATGGTGATGCCTCCTGTTTTGGTTTTCTTCTTCAATATTACTTTGGTTATTTGGGGTCTTTTGTGGTTCCATACAAATTTAGGATAGCTTGCTCTAGCTTTGAGAAGAATGCTGGTGCAATTTGATTAGGATTGCATTGAATGTGTAGACTGCTTTGGGTAGTAATGACATTTTAACAATATTTATTCTTCTGACCCATGAGCATGGAATGTTTTTCCACTTCTTTGCGTCTTCTTCAATTTCCTGCTTAAGTTTTTTACAGTTTTCATCATATAGATCTCCTATATCTTTGGTTAGGTTTACTCCTAGGTATTTTATGGTTTTTTGTGCAATTGTGAATGGGATCAGTTTCTTGATTTCTCTTTCTGTTGCTTCATTGTTGGTGTATAAAAATGCAACTGATTTCTGTACGTTGATTTTGTATCCTGCAACATTACTGAATACATGGATCTTTTCTAGTAGGCTTCTGGTGGAGTCTGTCGGGTTTTCTATGTAGAGTACATGTCGTCTGCGAGAAGTGAAAGTTTGACTTCTTCTTTGCCAATTCTGATGCCTTCAATTTCCTTTTGTTGTCCAATGGCTGATGCTAGCACTTCCAGCACTATATTAAACAACAGTGGTAAGAGTGGACATCCCTGTGGTGTTCCTGATCTCAGGGGGAAAGCTCTCAGTTTTTCCCCATTGAGGATGATGTTAGCTGAGGGCTTCTCATAGATGGCTTTTATGATGTTTGGTTCCTTCTATCTGACTTTCTCGCATTTTAAAGACCTATGGGTTTGTTATTTCTACTTTGTAGGTGAATGGTTGGCTTGTCTTTTAAATGAGCCAGGATTATTCCTCCTACTGTAGTTAGATGATTCCTTCTTAGCTCCAACCTTATTGAAAAGGGAAACACAGATTTACTAAAGAGAACCTTAGGATTAACTTCTGACTTTATTCGTGAGATTCAAAACCTTGGACCTTCCAATAAATGGATTCTCAATGTCTGGTCAAGTTCTCATTGGTCATAGAAAGAGATATCCAGGAAAATAGATGATTGACAATTCGTGAATTTTTATAATTTTGTTGAAATGTTTTGCTAGGTACTCCTATTTATGTAATATATTATTAGACATTGTGGTAATGAACCATCTTTGTTAATTGCTTCACATAAGTTCTTAAAGCATGTTGTTTTTTAAATATATACAGTTTACATCATATGCATATTTGAATGTAAGTAATATACATTTCTAGTCACTAGAAACCCAATGAGCATACTATTCTATCACTGTGGGCCCATTTGTTTTCAGTTGAACTTTAAATAAATTTGGTGAGCTTCTTTATCTTGTTTACTATCTTTGTATCTTGTATTTCAAAATCTTTACTTTTGCTTATACTGGTATTTAAAACATTAAGACTCAAAAAGAATTATTTCTACAAAAATCAGACCTTGTGCTAGTTACAACTGTAGGCGATATTTAAACATCTTTTCAACAATACATTACAGATGTATACCCTAAGGTTCTTAGTTTAAATAACTTTTCCAATGTTAGTACTAAGTGGCAAATTCAAACCCTGGCCTCTAACTTGAACCCAGTATTTTATTTGCTATGCTTCTCTTCCTTTGGCACAATTAATTAAAGATGAATTTGTAGTCAGTTCGTCTTCGTTGATATTAAGAAAAGATGGTAAACAGATGAGGCGTGAGCTGTAGCTGACCCTTAAATATGTTTGACTGGCTCACACTGCTTTCAAAATTAATCACAAATGTTTAAAATCTACACAGATACATAGAAATCTAGATTTTGAAACTCTAAAAGCTAAAATAACTGACAATACTTGCACCCATTCTTTTTTTTTTTTATAATGTTTTATTTATTTCTAGGAGAGACAGAGAGAGACAGCGTGAGCAGGGGAGGGTCAGAGAGAGAGGGAGTCACAGACTGAAACAGGCTCCAGGCTCTGAGCTGGCTGTCAGCACAGAGCCCGACGCGGGGCTCGAACCCACGAACCGCGAGATCATGACCTAAGCGAAAGTCGGACACTTAACCGACTAAGACACCCAGGCGTCTCTACTTGCAACCATTCTTATATGGCAATATTTGGTTGGATTAAGTAGTGTCTCCATCTCTGGTTTACTGTATTCTCCAGTACTTTACCACCTATCATACCTCATGCATTTTTGTTACTATGTTTTTCCCATGAAGGTATCTGATATCGTTGACATGAATAGTATAGAAATAAAAAAAAAAATTAAGGACTATTAACTGAAGCATGGCCTCAGCATTTAGAAAAGAGGTTAAGAAGTTCTTAACCAAAGTTGAGTTCTATTCTACTCTCGATGGTAAAATGGACTGATGGCTTTCCTGGCTTTGATTACTAGAATCATTTCTAATTGAGAAGAGAATGTAATTGAAGGATTCACAAAGGTTTTATTCTATTTTGCCATGTCTTTAGAGCCAAAGTGGAAAATTTGCAGGTGGGTTTGGGTTGTGCTAACAGTTAGTTCAGGAAATTCAGGCCAAAAGCTCATAGTTGGGTTCCAAGTAGTTTACCGTAGTGGCCTTCCACTAACAGTAATCCGTTTAAGTGAGGCCATGGGCTGTCCACACTGTGCTCCCTGAATGAGGTAGATCCATTACAGAGGGCATTTCTGAATAAAAAGAGTGGTGTTGCTTTAGGGGTACATCAGGATGTGTCATCTGAAGCTACTAAACAGAAAAGACCATGGTACCAACTTTTTTTCCATGGGACACTGATCAGTTGTGATAACTTAGTGTTTTATCTACCACACAGTTTGGTCCAACTGTTGAAATCTGGAAATGCTTTTATAGAGGAAGAAGGAAGGAAAGGAGAAAATGTGGAGGCTGGAAACATATACAACCATTTGATTTGTTTAGACATTTTTCTCCTGAAAGGGCAGTAAACATCCTCACCTTATTTTATGGTTGGAGTCTTTTTATGTTTGAGCACCTCCATTCTCCAGGTCCCCCTTCACGCATAATTCCACTGCATGCTGCAGCAGCCAGGTAGTGCTTCTGGGAATGATGCTGCTGCTTCAAACATGATGATTTGGCTGCTGTGTTTGTAACACTGTTGGATGTTTTGCCTTCCAGAGAAGGGGATTAAATGGGATCAGGCACCACTCCAACATTTTATCTGTCTTTGCATTTGGAAATAGATCTCAAAGTTTGGATCCCCATTTGAATGTGGGACAGAAACCTAAGTGAACAACTTTTCTTTTACAGTTTCCTTCTAAAACGGATTGGATTTGCCATGCTGCATTCTTTTATTTTATTGTCTTCCTTGTACCCCAGAAATTCCCCCAAGAAAACATAACCTGGGGAAGGAAAAGCAAAACATAAACATTAGAACTGTGCCTTAAAACAAAGGATTATTGGATTATTTACATACCTTCCATCCAATGATAGCATGTTACACTGGTTGGGAATTGAAAATATGTTCACTGTGTCACCTACATTGCCTGTGTGTTTTAACTTAAGGGTTACCTGTCCAAACTATCCCTCTCGGAGCTCTGTCAAATGTCACCCATCCTTTATACCACAACTGGTATTTTCATCCTCTGGTATGGATAATCATGTCTTAGGTAGCTAACATCTTTCTTTGCTATTTAGCCCCCATGCAACATAAGAAAAGTGTACCTTTATGTCAGTCTACTGCTCTCCATTTGTAGGCACTTTAAATCTATGAACTAACAGTTAAATTACTAGACTCTAGTATTAGCAAGTATTAGATTTGCAGGCTTCATAAGGCTGTCGATGGGCCCACACTCCCCCAGTTGCATGTTGACATGGATTACTCCTAGCCTGCAGAATGAGGGTAAGGGAATGTTATCATGCCACTCTTTACCTTCCATTTCTACTTAAAATGGCTCTGTTACCATATTCTACCCTGACATCATCAGATTATATCTTGGGCTTAAATTCCTCTTTGTGAGAAGAACTTTCCAGGGCTTTCTCATTTATTTGATCCTTTATTTTATCAGGGATCAGCCAGCTATGGCCAGTGGGCCAAATCTGACCTACCACCTGTTTTTATAAATAAAGTTTTATTGAAACACAGTCATATTTATTTATGTATTGACAATGGATGCTTTTTCTCTGCCATGTCAGAGTTGAGTAGACTTGAGTAGACCACAGTGGCAGAATTTCTAGAGAATTAATGGCTCGTGAAGCCTAAAATATTTACTTTTGGGTCCTTTGCAGAGCAAGTTTTCTAACTGTTGAACTAGACATTCATTTAAAACACATTTATTGAGTGTGTAATATTTTATTATGTGTTTGATGCTATAGATCTGAGTAGAAAGGTTATAATCCTTTCTCTTAAAGAGCTAATCATCTTGTGGGAGAGACAGACACATCAACAAGAGCTTAACCAGAAAACATAATAAATGTTTTAACAATGAATTTAGTAGATACTTAATGAGTCTTGAATAAAGAACATGTGACTGCTGAGAGGAACAGAAGAGGTGGTACAGAAGAGGGCTTCATGAAGACACCATCTTTGAATTTTTGACTTGTAAGACAAAAATGGGTTATCCAGGGAGAGGATGGGAAGACCAGGCAATGTTCCTTGCAGAAGGAGAAACATGAACAAAGTCCGGGATTAAGGTGAGAACAGGACTTCTTTGGGAAACAGTAAATAGTTCAGTTTGGCTGAAGCCAAAAGTGCTGAAGGGCCGTCACCAGCTAAAAACCTTGTCTTATGTGGAGTTATCAGAGTTTGTAGAATGGTGTAGTGAAGAACAGGGGAATGGGGAGTAAGATGTGTATAGTTACTTGCTTGTGTAGATACTTACAGGGCTTCTCTATATACCTACCTTTTGAGCTTGGCTATCCTCTTTCCCTTGGGAAGCTCTTCTTTTTGGGGAAAGCAGAAGGAGAAAAATTTCTATTCAGGTAAATTCACTATCCTCTCACTTCAGCCTGTTATTTTGGAAGGGTGTTTTTTTTTTTTTTTTTTTTTTTTTTTTTTTTTTTTTTTTTTTTTTTTTTTTTTTTTTTTTTTTTTTTTACTCTCTGTTGCAAGGAGAAGGACAGGGTCATCTTCTATTTACCCCAGTAAGGACCTGTGCATTGTGGGGAATCCTGACAATTGTTCGTGACTGTTATAGCACAGAAGGAGACTGATATTCACTGGAAATTTTAGGTCAGGTGGCAAGACTGCTTACATAATTGTCTGTTTTGTTAATGTCCATTGGGGCTTTTTGATACTTGAAATAAATTGTTCTTCACATGGCAGTAGGAATTAAGCAAAAAGAATGAAAAGAATAGGTTTTTCTTTGCCGTGTGAGAACTATTCTGACTCTGTTTAATTAAAATATATTATTAATTAGTAGATAACACTAATGGAGATTAAAACTGTCAGTCAATTTCCCATCCATCAGAAATGATGTTTTTAAACTTCTTACTGTGGTATTTATCTTTGTTCAACTTTAAATCCCTCTCATCCCTCTTTGAAGTCTTAAAGAAAAGTGTTTGCTATCATACATCAGAGCTCAGAAATATTCTTCCAAATCCCTGATCAATTGGGTTATCCAAAGGGTAACAGTAACTAGCATTTACATAGAACTTTCAGCATGAAGAGGGCCTTTAACATGGATTACCTCATTTGCCTTCAAAAACTTGTGAGGTAGATGCTATCCTTATATCTCAGAAGCTGGAAATGGGGATTTCTTGAAGTTAACTGTTTCCCTCAAGATCTTATAACTAAGTAAGTGCAGAGCTCAGAATCAAAATACTGACTTCGGAGGGATGTGGTTTCCATTCTCCTAGACAGATTTCTTCCTTCTTTCCTTCCTTCCTTCCTTCCTTCCTTCCTTCCTTCCTTCCTTCCTTTCTTTCTTTCTTTCTTTCTTTCTTTCTTTCTTTCTTTCTCCCTCTTTCCCTTTTTTCTTTCTTTCTTTTCTCTTCCTTCCTCCCTCCCTCCCCCTTTCTCTCTTTCTTCCTCCCTCCCTTTCTTTCTCTCTCTTTCTTTTCCCTTTCTTCCTTCCTTTCTTTCTCCCCCTCTCTCTCTTTTTTCCTCCCTCCCTCTCTCTTTCTTCCTGCCTCCCCTCCTGTCTTTCTGTCTTTCTGTCTCTCTTTCTGTCTCTCTTTCTTTCTTTCTTTCTTTCTTTCTTTCTTTCTTTCTTTCCTTCTTTCCTTCTTTCCTTCTTTCCCCTCTCTCCCTTTTTTTCTTCCTTCCTCCCTCTCTCTCTCCTTTTCTCTTTTTCTTTCTTTCTTTCTTTCTTTCTTTCTTTCTTTCTTTCTTTCTTTCTTTCTTTCTTTCTTTCTTTCTTTCTTTCTTTCTTTCTTTCTCTGTCTCTTTCTTTTTCTCTCTCTGTCTCCTTCCTTCCTTCCTTCCTTCCTTCCTTCCTTCCTTCCTTCCTTCCTTCCCTGAAGTAATGGACAGATCTAACCAGCAGTGTCAGAAGCAATGGCTCCTTGCCATCAGAACCAGTCAAAGGGGAAGGATAGGCTTCTCAGATGAAGTGATATGGACCATCTGTGTTCATTCAAGCAGAAGATTCACTGTAGACATTCTTTCCCCTTTCTGGCTACAGTCAACGTTTGCAGGTGAAGCACAGTCCACAAGCAGAGAGCACAGTTCTAAACAAAGGTCAGCACTCAAACTCACACAATTATCTTCTCATTCTTTCTAAATTCTGCCTCTATCTCCATAACTGCAAGGTCCTGGATCCTCTTGGTTATTTCTTTACTTAAATGAGTTATGTAGGCTTGCCTTGTCAATTTGACAAGTGTAATTAATTCAAGTATTATATTTTGAGTACCTATGATATGTGGAAACTAATTTGACAATAAACTATTTGTAATAAAAAAAAAAAAAACTATGCAAAGTGTCCCAGATAGAGAATTATATAAAAGAATGGACGTATAGGAGACTTGCTATTCAGAAAACTTTCATGTGGGCTGCTATTCTTGGTTCTTGGTTCTTCTGGACAACTTTGGTCTTTTGGAGCCCACATTCCCAGGTAACATTGTTGGTGATGATACCTGAAAGACATGGTGCAGGTTTGATGCTGACAGCTGCCATGAAAACAAGGCTTTTTCAGATGGTTATGGGTCAAATGTCTGTAAGAGTCTTAGAAATTACCTTCAAACTCTAATTAGCATAATTTGGCTTTAGGGAAGGAGGACAAGACTGTGGGGAAGGGATACAAGTGAAAATGGTCTCTCTCCTTCTGTCTTTCCTCTTTAATCCTTTGACCTAACTTGTTAGCTCAGTGGTTTCCAGCTGCAGTTTTACAGACCAGTGTTTATCTGTGATCACATTATCCAAGTCTTGAGAAAATAAGGAACATGTGTTAATAAATTTTCTTTTAGAAAATTATGGTGGTGATCAACAACAGTTTGAAAGGGAAATAATTGCTTGGCAAAATACTTTTTCAGGTTTTTTTCTAGACTTATTACAGCTTTTGGGGCACTCTGTCTGGCTTATTAAATACAACAGTCTAGGCACTACTGCTCTAGCTTGCCAAGTTTTAGACTCACTAAATCAGACAGTTTTCTCTGCCCTAGACGGATGCTAATGACCATTCTCCAGCCTTGCATACTTGAGCCTGTTGCTTTCAGAAAGCGTAATTATTGTCAGGGATGCCATATAGTACGGCGTATTGTGGCCTATGACTCCAGGTGGTGCCAGTCACGTGATGGTCTTAGTCTATGTGCAGTGCCCAACTTTCTCAACCATATGTGGCAGTCTTGACACTGTGGTCACTCTGGCCAGAATGTGACTTCCATCTTCCCCATGATTAGCTGCTTCTCCTCCCGGGCTCTGCTCTTTCCTTTTGTGTACTTACTGATGCCTTCTAGGGCCCCTTTATTCCTATGACTTGTCTGTTCTCCATTAGAAGATGATCTGAGGCTTTATGTGTAAGAAGAGGAGATATGAGACTACAGTCTTGGATATGATAATCACAGTGTTTATTTTCTAAGTGTTTAATGGAGGCAGTGTGAAGATTGAAAAGAACTTGGCCTGAGGGTTGCTAACTGTGTGACCTTGGGCAAGATGCTTAATTACTTTAGGTTTAATTTACTTATATGCAGAATGGAGATAACAATGGGCATTTTGTAATTACTTTTCTTTGGGTAAAGATTAAATGAGATAATGATGTAGAGTGTTTGAAACAGGATCTAGCACATATTAGCAGCATATATTAGCTGATCAAGAAATGGAAGTTATCTTCTCCTTCTCATCCTTTTCTTCATATTATTGAAGCTCTGTTATTTGATACATTAGAATTGTGTCTTCTTGGTAGATTGACTCTTTTATCATTATGTTTTGTTCTTTTCTGTGTTTGGCAATTTTCTTTTCTCTGAAGTTCACTTTATCTGACAGTAGTATAGCCATGCAGCTTTTTTTTTTTTAATTGGTGTTTTCGTGGTATATTTTTTCATCCCTTAGCTTTTAATCTACTCTATTAGTATTTTTAAACTGAGTGTGTTGTAGACAGGATATACTTGGGTAATTTAAACAACCTATTCAGATTATTTCTATTTGAAATTGGTGTACTTAAACCAGGGTGTTGGGGTGGTTGAGTTGGTTAAGCATCTGACTCTTGATTTTGGCTCAGGTCATGATCTTACAGTTTGTGGGTTCAAGCCCCGTGTCCACATGCTTGGGATTGTCTCTTTCCCTCTCTTTCTGCCCCACCCCTCCTTCAAAAAAGTAAATCAATAAAAACTAATAAATAAATAAGTAAATAAAATAAGGTGATATATTATATCATTTACATTAATGTAATTTTTGATATGTTAGGATTTAAGTCTGTCACTTCATTATCTGTTTTGTTCTCTTTGGTTTTGTCTTTCTTTCCCTTTTCTTACTTTATTGGTGGGTTACTGGAATATTTTTTTGGTGTCACATTTGTCTTATCTGTGGTGTTTTTAAGTATACATCTTTGTACAATTTTTGAAAATAGTTTTCTCAGTGGTTGCTCTAGAGATTACCTTATATTCCTCTTTAAAGATATACTAATTTATATCCCTGAAGTTCAAATCAGCATACTCCAGATTGGCTTTACATTCCCCTAACCTCCCATTGGGCTCTAGGAAGAAAAGAGCACCCTTTTAGTGATACTCATCAGTCTTTTCCTCAAGTAAACATGTAAACAGTATACCTGAGTATACATTTTAAATCACAGAAATAATACGTTGTAAAAAATTGGAATTTCTTACCACTACTTGCCATCCCTCTTTATAAATACTTTCTTTTTGCTCTTTATCTGCACATGAAACTATATAGAGATTTTCCTACTTTTACTTATTTATATAAATTTTTTTTAATGCTTTATTTCCTTTTGAGAGAGAGATAGAGACAGCATGAGCAGGGGAGGGTCAGAGAGAGAGGGAGGTACAGAATTCGAAGCAGGCTTCAGGCTCTGAGCTAGCTGTCAACACAGAGCTGGACACGGGGCTCGAACCCATGAACCAGGAGATCATGGCCTGAGCTGAAGTTGGATGCTAAACTGACTGAGCCACCCAGGCGCCCCAAGATTTTCCTACTTTTAAAGTACAATTTTGAATTTGATTCATCTTCAGTGTTCAAGAGTCTGAGCACTGGTGAGTTTATTGACCAAGTTGAGGAGTTATGACAACTCAGGAAACAGCTTGTTCCCCCAAATGCAACTTATTTAGAATCAGAAGTAACCTCTCCTGAACTGCGTTGCAATGATTTCTTTGTTTTTAAAAATATTAATGTCACCTACTTAGATCTTCCTAAAGAAAATAGTTCTCTTTTGCCTGGTTTTAAACTTTATAATGGAAACAGGCATTTATATATTTTTGTATTCTTCTGCTTTTGCTTAATAGTACAGTTGTGAAATTCACTCATGCAGTGTTGAGTAGATACATATCAACAGGAAAACGATATACAATCCACTAAAAAAATTGGAAAAAGGATTGAACAGAGACTTCAAAAGAGGAAATTCAAATGGCCAAAATTACATTAAAAAGTGCACATTAGTAGTCACAAAAGTGATCATTAGTCTATCAGGCATGTGCAAATTAAAATCACTAAACAGTGCCACCATACACCTGCCAGACTGGAAAAAAATGAAAAGCGTGACAGCACTGTGTGCTGGTGAGAATGAAGACCAGTAAGAATTTTCCTCTGCTCCAGGGAGGAACAAAATCTAGTCCAAGCATTTTGGAGAATGCTCTGACACAATGCTGGGCAATATGCCAGCAATTCCTCCCTTATCTATAAAATCTGGAAACACTGTGGCACATGTGAATCAGGATTCTTGTAAGGACCGTTTACAGCAAGATGATTCACATTTCTCTAAACTGGAAGGAACCAAATAAATCAATGGCAGTCAATTCATAAAATGGAATACTTTATATAGCAACAAAAATGAGCACAGTGACATTCACTTTATATTTCAGTGAATCAACTTTGTTTTTTTTTCTTATCCATTTCATCAGGTTTTGACTATGTCTACTGACATTTTGAGAGTTTCCTTGAACTAATATAATCCATAGAAATGTTTGATGTTGCATCTTGCAGATCTGACGGTTCACCTTAGTTATGCTCACTTTGTACTCAAAATCTAAATGGTGTGTGACATTTTTTGTTTCTTAGCTCAAAGAAAAAAAACACAGTAGAAAAAAGTGTGATGCACTCAACAGGTTAGCCCAGTGCAATCCTGCCTGTCATGCACTATGACCCCTAAGTTTTGAGAAAAGTCACTGGGAATTCCAGAAAGCAGAATGCAGCAGAGATCAAGCTAGCAGAAATAATTCAACTAAAAAGGAAAATATCATTTGGTATTTATTTGGAGAGTCTATGCCTGGGAACATTTGAGACTAAATCATTTTTCAAAAAGCCATGATTGAACGTAAAAGCTGGTGAATGAATTTTGCAATTTTAGGGCTTTGTTTTGTTTTTAAACCATGAAGGATTAAGGAGGAATGGGGAAAAGACAGGGTTCCATCTCGAGCCCCTCCATGTTCTGGTGAAGACTAAGCTTTCTACAGCTGGTTTAGACTTAGGAGATTTCATTCAGAGCCTCTGGAAAGTCAACATGATATTATACCCTTTAGCATCAGTCTACAACTGCTCAAACAGCAGTATGTCTTTTCCAGGTTGATTTTATGTAATGAGGTACTGCAGGTCTGGCAAAGCCCTGACACCATGCTCCTCAAGTCAGTTCTAGCCTATCAGCAGTGGGATAGCAATAGCGGACATTTGCTCACCTTCTTTTGATAGCATTTGCTAAGTTTTCCAAACATAAGTGCCAGACTTAGATGGCAGCATACCAGGATTATAGGTACATTGGAGACTTTCAGTTATATTTCCAAGGGAGAATTTGGCTTTCAGACCCAAGCCTTCTTTTGCCTCCAGGCATTAAACCATCGCAGGGCAGAGTAAGTGTGTCGTGGTGTTTTCTGAAGGGGAGGAAACAGACTGTTAAATGAAGATTCATAGAAGTGTCTACTAGGAGACACCCCAAAGTCTGTCTGCCTGCTCTTATTCCCAGTACTTTGGCTGATCCAAGATGCTCCCCACAGTCTGCTGGTCTGAGGTGTCTGTGGCTAATCTCACTTTGCTTAGTATCTTCTTCTGGAGTAGAGAGTTTAGCTTCAATTTACTGAGCCTGATCCCGATCCCTGCGGCTAAGCCTCTTGCCATCTGGACCAGGGTTCCATAGATCCTGAATGCTTGACTAATATTGCATTTGCAGTCACTGTTCCCTGGTCAGTCACGGGGTCTTCAGTTTTCCCATATGTAAAATGAAAGAATTAGACCAAGTAGCTAATAACTCTAGATTGACTTTGGCCCAAGCTTGTCTTTGGACACGATGTTCTTCACCCTTTCCCTTGCCAAGCCAAATTCTTGCATTCAGTCTGGAACCTGTTAGCTTAGCAAAATACACTAAAGAGCAAAATACTCTAATATTCTGCCTAAGCTTGGCTGAAGATTATCATTTCATGAGGATCCAGCAAGCGTTGCACTAGAGTCTATCCTGAATATTGACAGACACCTAATGTATGTAAACAGCTAACAGCTAACCAACTGTTTAAAATGTTATTTTATAATAGTTTTAAGATCAAGAGTTCATAACTTTAGGTTCATAGGCTCTCAAGTGTCTGTGTGTGCATGTGTATATGCATCCTCATTTCCTTTTTTTTTTTTTTAATGTTTTTTATTTATTTCTAGGAGAGAGAGAGACAGTGTGAGCAGGGGAGGGTCAGAAAGAGAAGGAGTCACAGACTGAAACAGGCTCCAGGCTCTGAGCTGGCAGTCAGCACAGAGCCCGACGCGGGGCGCGAACCCACGAACCGCGAGATCATGACCTAAGCGAAAGTCGGACGCTTAACCGACTAAGCCACCCAGGTGCCCCCTCGTTTCCTTTATGAAACAGAGGGTCCAGCGCTTTGATCAGTTTCCTCACTCAAAGACTTGAGAACCTCTGATCTGAGGTGTGAGTTTCTTGCATATTAGAAAAACATCCATTTAGGCAAATTTTCTAAATGTAGCCCGTGTACTATACATTGAGCATATGGATGTATGTGTTAAGCAAACACCTTCCTACCTACTTCTTTCTTCTGTAACTTCAGTATGTGAATTTTAATACAGGACATCACAAGCTGACGTCTCTGTGATTGCATTTATTTCCCATCAGCCTTGGTTCTAACTCCACTCCTTTCTCTTTCCCTGCCTTCCTCACATCTTTCTTCCCTTCCCTCATTGTTTCTTTTGTCCCCTTTCCCCCCTTCCCTCTTTTCCTTCTCTTTCTGCTCCCCCTCCAGTTTTCTTCTCTATTTCTCTGTCATCAAACAGATTTAAGGTGGAAAGGATACTTTCTTCACCATTGTATTCTCAGCCCCCAGAAGAGTTCCTGGCATATGGTAGTTACAAAAAGATTTATTTAATGAACATATAAACAAAGCATGCAGAACGGATACTGTTCTTATTCTTTCAATTGCAAGGCAGTCAGGTTAGATATAGGGAATTGTGGAAACTGCTCTTCAAGAAAAGTTCTGGGTAATCTGTTCTTCAGAAAAGTAAGATTTGCAAAAGGTAACCTACATTCCCAATATGAACAGGTCCCTGGGTTTTGACGTGTGCGTGTTGGTGGCCAGTTTCCAAAATGGCCTTTAATGATCCCTGCCTGCTATTCATGCCCTTTTGTAGTCTCTAATTGTGCGAGAGTTGGGCTATATGACCAATAGCATATGGTAGAAGTGATGATATGTCACTTCCAAGATTAAGTTATAATGCAGCTTCTGTCTTGGGATCTCTCTCTCCCCACCCCACCCCCCTTGTTTCAGTTTCTTTCTTTTTCTCTCTCTTTAATTCTTTCTCTCTCTTTTGGATCACTACTTGCTCTGGAGAAATCCATGCCATGAGCAGCTCTATAGAGAGACATACATGTTGAGGAGCTGAAGTGTCCTCTTTTTAAAAAAAAAATTTTTTTAATGTTTGTTATTTTTGAGAGAGAAAGAGACAAAGAAGCAGGGGTAGAGAGAGGGAGACACAGAATCAGAAGCAGGCTCCAGGCCCTAAGATGTCAGCAGAGAGCCTGATGCGGGGCTCAAACCCACAAACAGTGAGATCATGACCTGAGCAGAAGTCAGCCGCTTAACTGACTTAGCCACCCACATGGCCCTGAAGCGTCCTCATAAAAGCCATGTGAATGAGGTAGGATCCTCCAGACCCAGTCAAGCCTTATCTGATATAGACTGCAACTGTGGAAGAACCCTGAGCCAGAACCATCAAACTAAGCCATTGCTAGATTACTGACCTACAAAAATTATAAAATTATAAATGTTTGTTGTTCTAAGCTGCTCTGTTTGGATTAGTCTGTTATGTAGCAATAGATAACTAATACAATTGTTGGGTAACCCCTTTGGGTGGTGTTAGAGTTTAATGAGCTGCCATTAGCTAACTAAGAGCATTATCTTTCTGTTTTGCTGATTAATGTCCAGGTTGGAGCAGACACAGATCTGACAGCTAGGCTATGACCTTGAGGAAATAATTTTCCTCTTTGGAATCCCATTTTATTGTATGTTAGCAAAGAAATTCACCTTCTACCACTATATAGTTTTTCTGCATGAAATCGAGCAAGTTCTATAAATCCTAATAGTGCCAGAGTCAAATTGTTCCTTAAGGAGAACATTTCTTTTCCTTTAATTAACCACAGCTATATTAAGTTTCTCACAGACATAGAATCTATTCACTTTAGTCTAAGACGTTAAGCTCCTCAAATGCAGGAATGTCTTGTGTACTCCAATAGTTCCTCTTCTACTATAATAATTGATACATGTGCAATATAATAATTATATGTTGAAAACTGGAGTCGCTGGGGAAGAGGAGGATCTTCTTTAATGGGTATTGTATCCATTGGTCCCAACTCTTTTTTTTCCTATCTTTTGCTGATATTTTTGACAGGAAGGATTATCCCTCTTAGAACAAAAGGTAAAGAATAAAAGATGAGGAAAAAAAAGGGAGAATTGGAGCTGTGTTGATCACCCTTTTGTGAGTTTGATTCATTTAAAAAAATTTTTTTAATGTTTATTTATTTTTGAGAGAGAGACAGAGCACAAGTGAGGAGGGGCAGAGAGAGAGGGGGACACAATCTGAAGCAGGCTCCAGGCTCTGAGCTGTCAGCACAGAGCCCAACATGGGCTCCAACTCAGTAACCATGAGATCATGACCTGAGTGGAAGTTGGACACCCATCCAGTTAAGCCACCCAGGCACCTCAAGTTTTATTCTCTAACTTATTTATGTCTGTATCTGAATCTTTGTCTGTATATTGACATCTAGTCTATTTTTAGATATCCCTATCTCTTTCTGATAGAAATATTATAATTGTAGGAATTTTTTTCTAATCTTCAGTAGATATCTAACATGGTTATCTGTTAATCTGTACATTTTAGAAACTTCACCAGAGTGAAGCATCCATCCACTACTTATAGGTAAACAAATCAAAAGGAACATAACCAGCAACATCATTTTTTTAAGCTTGGAAAGCCTTATCAATAAGTGATATTGTTGTCATGGAATGTGTGCAGTGTTAATGCGTTTTCTTCCAGCTATACATTAGACTTTCACAAGGGCAAGGGAAATTGAAACTGTCTTTCTAATGGATCATAAATCTTGGAAATGATTTGAATTCATGGATTAAATGTCAGCTTTGAAAGCATTTGCTGATTTATCTTGGATCTTAAAAGAAATAACATTTCTGTGACAAAGCAAATTAGTACATTTTCATATTCTGCTTTATGGTTTTCCAGAATAATACTCTTCAAAGAAATCATATGGCAAACAGATAATTTTTCCCATTAGAGGATTATTATTTATTATTATTATTATTAAGACTGTCTGCTAATTAGAAAACTCTTGGAGAGGAAGAATAGGAAGGTAAGTATTATATTAGAAGGTAGAGATTATGATGAAAAGCATAGTGCGTTTCCCCTCAACCAACTTGAATCAGTTAGTAACTAGCTAACTCAACTGTATCAATGTGACTGGAGTAAAATTCCTGTTCCTACAATTTCTTTCATATTCCTCCCTTCTGCTACTACTACTCCTAAGAAGGAAGTTGTGATTATTTCCTGACTTGGGATAACCTTACCATGTCTTCCCTTGCCTAAGTTCAAATTCAAAGCATTATGTAAAAATAAACAGCTTTCCTTTTGGTCCAGAGGATTGCTCTAGACATTGCCTTCCAGCCTTTTATTAGAAATCTTTAACTCTGAGTTCCTGGCTTCTTTTCTGTTGCTTCACATATTTATACCTGTCTCTTCCCTGAGTCTCCACAGATGGACAACGTTTCCTAATGGGAATCCTGGGTGCTCATCAAGCTCTCTTTGTCCTAAGGATCTTCAGATTTCACCTTCCTTGACTACACCCCCTTGCAACCTGAGGAACATACCCCGTACCCCCAGACACCTTTGTCTGAGCCATAGCCCACTGCTCCTCTCTCAAGCTTAAATGAGAGGACAGACTGAGCTATCAGGTTTGTTCCATGGCTTGATGGCCATGTGCCATTTTAAGGAAGACTTAGGCATGATACACATTTCCTCCTGTAGTTCATGTTTAGTGGCAGTTCAAATCTTTGTGATTACATATTGTCAGGGTTGTTAGTTTTTATAACATGGTCTTAGGCTCATGAAGTTAGATGCTCTGTAGGGTTTTAAAGAAAAGAGGTGGGTTGCGTCTGAAATTGGTTGTAAAATACCACATTGAGCTATATGATACTTGGCCCTTTGGTCAGACTTTCCTGGCAAAAATAGGGTATAATAAGCTGCCTATTCCGCAGTCAGATACTCTAGCTCTGGTGCTCCCAGAGGGAGTGGTTTCTGTTACTTTTTAAGTGCCACTGTCTTAACTTGTCCAGTGCATTTTAACTTTCACATATATGATCCTTGATTTTTATATTTCTACCTGCCTCTGCATAGAGGAGCAGGATCCTGGTCTCCATCTTCATCAGTGCAGAATGGCACAGCTACATCAGGCTTATAATTGATGGCTCTCATCTTTTCAGTGGAAGTGTGGGGAGGAGTAGGTCATATAGAAAACTTTATTATCCTGATATCTGAGTTCATTTCCTGATGTTCAGAAAATTGTGTGCATTGTTTCATTGGTTCACTTGAAGATTAGACAATCATGCATAAGTTTCCTTGTGTTCCTACATTGTTACAGTGCCTGCCATTTGATTATTTATCAACTAGAATTTATCCTCCATTGTGGTACAAACTGATTTTCAAATTAAATTTCTTTAAAATGTTTTTTAATGTTTGTTTATTTTTGGAGGAGAGACAGAGCATGAGTGGGGGAAGAGCAGAGAGAGAGGGAGACACAGAATCTGAAGCAGGCTCTAGACTCTGAGCTGTCAGCACAGAGCCTGACGTGGGGCTCGAACTCACAGACCATGAGACCATGAACTGAGCCAAAGTCAGACACTTAACTGACTGAGCCACCTAGGCATCCCTTGAATTAAATTTCTTGCATCTGTTTTTCTTCCCCAGTATCTCTGTACCTCTATCACTACTGCTTTCATTCATTCAAGACTATTTTTTCAGCACCTACTCTATCCCAGGCGCTATTCTAGGTTCTGGAAGTACAGTAGTGATCAAAACAGATGAAGCTGTCTGCCATATTGGAGCTTACATTACCATGGCAGTTGGGACCCCTGAAGCCCATTCAATGTAACCCCTGCTCCTGTTTTCTCTTTTTTTTGTCTTGCCCTATGTGTTTCAATCTCATGATATTCTCTTTCTTCCTTCAGTTGAGCTCTTCCACAGGTCAATTAAGTTCAGGCTCCTGCATCTGTCACCAGAATGCAGGAGCCATATTCCTGGTGTCTCATTTTATTGATTTAAAACACACTTTCTTGATAGAAGAATGATAATGATATGAAAATGATAATGAGGATTTTTAGTATGATTAGTAATTTTCTTCAACTACATTATGGGTTAAAATTTTTTGTGTGGGCTGCCCTTGGGCCCTAAGCACTATTTATTACAAATGTACCTCTGGTTTCCAATCAGAAATTTTATAAGCAGGTTGTTGGAACTGAAGGCTGTTAGTTGGAAGTTTCTTATGCAATAATTCAAGATTCTGATGATGACCTTGAAGCTCTTTAAGATTCAGAAATGGCCTCTGAATTAACGAAGAGTGATTACCTTTCCTTTAATCTATTTTTAGATTTACTTTTCCATATTCTATTTCTTTGAAGAGTGGCAATCTACAACAGAGGGTAGATATAATAATTCAATTGATCTCTCCACTCCCCAATAAAACCTCTATCATTTGGCCAGATGAGATAACAAAAAGTTTACTATACTCAAGAGCCTCCTTTGGTAAAATAGAAACCTATGATTCTAGGTTATCTCTGAAGCCTGGGAAAAGTAACAGAGATGAATTGTTTCATCTCTGTGACCGAACAGCCTCTCAAGAAGAAAACACTTTTTGAAAAATGAGATAAAATGGTGTCTGGTGAGTCATGATTTCAGGTTAGTGCAAGCCCAAAGCACCCAGGAGGGTATACTTTGTGTGTCTCAATTAGCAGTACCTATTCATGGGACTCCTTTAGTTCCCTGAGTGTGGCCCAATTATCTGTTACCTAATCTGTCCTGTGGTCTCACAGGGCCACACAGAGAAGAAAGGTACAGGAGGTTACAAAGGAGGTACAGCCAGCTGGAGAGAAGCACTCCGGGCCTTTTGGAAAACTCCTACCTCCTGAACTCAAAGCCCACACCTTTTCCCTCTAACTTTCCACTTCTTTCTGTGTTTAGATTATGGGAATGTTGGCAGAGAATATTCTTTAGGATCATGGACTGGATGAATGAATCCAAGTTGAACATCAGGAGCCTTTTTGATTTTGCTAAGCTTTTCCTGGCAAGACTCTGAAGGAGAAGGAGGGGGTGGAAACCCCTTTTACTTGAATTATCATTTTCCTTTTTTTTGGTTGCCAACTGCGTCAGGCGTAATCTGAAACAGAATTTCGGATCTTCCTTTAGGGTACCTTGGAGTATTAGGTTTGGATTACAGGAGCTATGGTTCTTGTACAGAAGCATTAGCTCTGGAGTTGGGTTCTGAGCAATTTCATTACAAAAATTTATCTGAAAGAAGTAATGCTGATGAAGGTTAAGACTTATCTGTAAATCTGTGGAAATACTGCCAGGGGCAAAAATGGAATACAGTGATGAAGTGTTTGCCCAGGCTCGAAACAAAATGTTCAAGTTCAAATCCTAGCCCTAAAGTTTACTGGATATGTGACCTTGAACAAATTATTTAACCTATTTTTGACAGAGTTTCCTCAGTTTCTAAAGGGAGGATTGTCACTGTATATATTTTGTGGAACTGTTATAAATATTAAATTAGTTAAGAGTTATAAGGTGCTTAGCACAATGCATGTATAAGCACTTAAATAAATATTAGCTATTATATAATAATAATAATAGTTATTATTATTAGGTGGTTTATCATAGCATTGTTTATAATAATGAAAAATTGGGATGACATAAATATCCATTGGTGAGAAACTAATTAAAGAAGCCATTATGGTTCAATAAAATCTGCAACTATACAGCTATTAAAGATGATGTTTCAGAAGACTTACTAATGACATGGAAAGATATTGCTCAATGGAAAAATCAAGTTACAAATACTACACACAGGGCAATTCCATTCATTAAGTATATTATATGGATATATGAAGAGACAGAGGACAGAATTTATACACACACACAGGATCACAGATGATTTTCCCCTTTGTCCTTAGTTGTATATTTTATCATGAACAAGCATTACATTTGCAATCAGAGAAAAGCATGTATTTTGTTAAAGCAACAATGGTTTACAGTGTCAGTAATTTAATCATTCTGTTTATAAAATGGGAGTAAAAGGGATGCCCATGTCAAAGGATTGTTGTCATTAGGTTTTTAGCACATTACCTTTCCTCTCCCTGGCCTGCCCTGCCCACATGAGAGAATTAACACAACAATCCAATTTTCCAGGGCATTCTCCTGCCTATTTTCTTCATATCATTTATCCCCCTCTGAAATTAGCTTCTTTATGTTTTTGTAGGTTTTCTTTTTTTAATCTTTTTTCTCTGGAATGAAAACTATCTGGGTACGTTGCTGGTTTTGTTCATAGCCAACGTGCGTAGAATATCGCCTGGCAGCTGAGGTATTTAATAAATAACTATTGAATGAATAATGAGTATCAATACATTTTACAAAGTACTCCAGAAAATGTTAAGTGTTATTATAGGTAAAGATGTAATTTCACTCCAAAAGCCTGAAAAGGAAACTAAATCAAAACGCTTGTCTCTAGTCAGTGAGTATGTTAAATATCACGTCAAGAGCCAGCACTTAGATGGGTTTACTAAATGCCTGGCCTCAGTTTTCAGAATTAATTAAAATAACTATCCAGCTTAACTAGTTATATCATCTTGTTTAATTCTCGCAGCAATACTGTGAGGCTCGTTACTTTCTTGTTTTACAAATTATTCTGGGGATTTTGCAGATGAGGTAAATAAGGCCCAGAGGTTAAATAATTGCTCAAGTTCACACAGCTAATTGGGCACAAAGCTAGAATTAGCACCGTGGAGTCTGGCTCTCCAGTCTGTGCCTATAACCTCTGTCTTACGATACTAATGCTAAGGGAATTGAAATTTACCTCTAAATGGAATTGTGTATACATTTGCTTATGTAGAATAGAGTACTCAGGTGATTGCCTATTCAGTGTTAGGTAGAATTGTTCAGTCAGGTCAAAAAAGAAACAGGAAAATTGCACAAATCCAAAATTTGAAAAACTAAAAAATTAATAAAGCAAACATTTCTCTAGCATTTGATGCTTAAAAGCAATTTTTCACATCTGTTATCTCATTTTATGAACCCCAAAAATCTTGAATCTGAAGCTAATCTTGGAAATATTTCATATTCAAAGGTTAATAGCCTAACTATAATAAAGGAAACTTAAAAATCAATAGAAACATGATTATAGTAATATATTAATATTACTATATAATTAATGTTACTATGTAAATACTTCAGTATTCTAAATAGAAAAATTAAATGGGCATAAAAACTCAAACAAAAATAAATGCAAATGATTCTTAAATATGAGGAAATACTTATGTTTATTATTAGTCAAAAAATTAAAGCAAATTAATACAACACTGCAATACCATTTTTTTTTTTGTCAAACAAATTGCTAAGCATGATAAAAGGTATAATTCTCAGGCTGGCAAAGAATAAGGAAATGGTACTTTCATAAGCATGTAGTAGTATAAGTTAGGATAGACTTTATAGCAACTAATTGGTTTGTTATTTTAAGAATCCTTAAGCATCGATCCTTTGCTTCATTAGTTTTTCTTCTAGGAAATAATCAGAGATGTGGAAAGTATTTCTGCTCATCCTACTGTTATTTATAACCATAAAAAGGAGCTTTCAACCTACAAAATAATAGGAGAATAATTATATAATTGTATCCATTTTAAAGAGATTTTCAATCTTTGAGAATAGTGCTCATGATTAAATGTGGTGTGAAGAAAAATGCAGGTGTCCTAAATGCTAAAATCATATTAAAATGCATATGTATGCCTAAAAAACAAGTCTGCATGGATTTTCAGCAAAGTGACTATCTCAATTTTTCTGAATATGAGATTGGGCATTTTTTCTTTCTTTTTTTTTTCCTGTATTTCCTATAGTTTTGAACAATTGGGAAAAAAATTAAGCATTCCTAAAATTAAACATACAGTCCCAAAAGATAGTGTAAGAACTTAATGATTGCCTCATCATAAAGATGGTTTAAAGAATATCACTGTATCAAACAGTAAAAGTTTTGCAGATACAAACTTGAAGACATCAGACCTTGAGATGCCCTTCAGTTAAAACTTAGTAATTCAGGCCCTGAACATGGCAGTTAAATTCAGACATTCCACATGCACTCAGTTTTGTGTAGGTGTTACGGGGGGAATAAATGACCACAAACAACAAAGAAATAGTCCTTCTAGAATCTGCCGAGAGTTTTATCTTGCAGTCCTGTTAGATACCGGATAGCCACTGTATTGGGGGAAAAACACTTTCAGAGTATTATTGAATCTTTTTTTTCTGCTTCATTGCCTTTCTTTTTTTAGGTTCATTGCTTCTATGCTTATAGTTTTAGCCGCTATCGTCACCTCCTTTCTGCCACAAATGAATATCCCATTTACACATGATTTTATCCTGTGGCCTGTGGAGGGCTTACTTTCTTCTTAATGGTGCAGCTCACACGAGCCAGCACGTGAGCAGATGGCCCATATACCTGCACGGGGTGCAGCCCCTCACCTCTTTCTTTCTGTCCTCCAAGTGAGGGCTACTCAGTTCTGCTTCCAAGGTACTGGCTTTTCATTTCCTCTTCTTCCTTTTTAAATCATTTGTGTTTATCTCCCCTTTAACTAGTTGCTACTATGTTAAAAATGATTTGGTGGTCAGGGTAGGAAGAATAAGATCTCCATTTTGTCCATTTTCCCATCTGGTAGGATAGGTTAGGTTATACTGTGGTAAAAAACACCCCTTCAAATCTCAGTGGCTTAAAACAACAAAGCTTTATACTCTCTCATGTCTCTCATCTCTTGCAGATTAGCAAAGGCTTCTGCTTATACCAACTTTAAGCTGGGATCCAGATTGATGGAGCAACTACTGTTTGGGGTATAGTTTCTCTGGCTGGAGATAAATAAACTCCTGGAGTATCTCACACAGAAATTAAGCGCTCTGGCCTTGAAGTGATGCCCACCCCGCCCCGCATCTGCTCATCTCATTGAGTAGAACTAGTCCTATGACTCCAACCAACCACCGGGGAGTGGGTTAGGAATAGATCAGAAAATAAGTATCTAGGTATGATTAGGAAACAAAACCAATATACTTCTTCTAAAAGAAATATTATTTACTTTTCGGGGTTCTTGAGGGTTAGTTATCCTATTTAAGCCTATGTCTATCAGTTTAACTGAATCAACATTTTTGATCATTTGCTAGGTATCAGATACTGTGCCAGGAATGGGAGACACACAAACAAACATATTGGGGGTCTGAGCTTCAATGAGCAACTGGTCTAGTGGGGAAGAGAGATATAAAGCTAAGTATTATAAAACCATATATGTCAAATGCTGTAAAAGAGGTAAGAGCCAGATTTTATGGAAGCACAAAGTACTGTGGAACCCATATGCACCCCATTCATTCAGGCGTTACTATCAATCAAAAGATAGATACATCAGAGAGGACAGAGCACCTTAGCCAACTACATTCACTTCACTACCACCACCCTATGAATGTTGCACGTGCATCAGCGTGTCACTTGCAAATCAGATGGTGTCCCTTTGCAAAGTGGGTAAGTTTGACTCAAACCCAGATTCCATGTCTAGTGGAAAGGCAAACCCTACTACACAATTGCAGCATTTTTTTCAGGAAGCCTGTGTTCTCCTAGTCATCTTTCTGTGAGTTTCTCTTTTCCACACTGTCCCGTGTTGTGTCACTCCCAAATGTGATCTGGAGCCTATTTGATTTCCACAAAAGAAGCATCTTATAGCAAATCTTGTTTGCATAATAGACTTCACAGAAGGTTTGGTGAGAAGAATTGGGGGAGAAGGAAGGTGATTGTATGTTGCAGCAACAGAAGTAACTTCAAATAGAATGCTAAACCGTTCTGAAAATGCCCAGAAGCCAACACAGCAGAGAAGCTCCAATAGTTTTTCATCCCACTTGGTCTCTGCTTCTCTCCATCTTGGGTTGTTTTTCTTCTTCCTCATCTACTTTCTCATTTCTTTACATCAATTATGATAGGCTGGATTATGCTGAGGTACCAAGCAAGCCCCAAATCTCTTTGGCCTGAAGCAATGAAGAGTTATTTCTTGCTCATGCTACAAATCTACTTCAGATATTTGGGAGCTCTCTTTACAATCTCCTCACTATATCTCCAGAGCAAACCAAATTTTTCTACTTATATGGTATAATTTAATGCTCATCTTTTGATGCCTGGGGTCTAGTAAACCATTATCTCCAAAGATTTACTTGATTCTGATTGTACTCTCACAGTATTTTTGCAAACAAGGATATTTCTATGTCTGAGAAAACCTGTGCTTAGATGCTGTATTTTTTCCTTGTAGCAAATATAATTTTATAATATATACATACTTTTTCATAGGACTAGTACAGCTCCCTTCTCTGGAAGCCTGAGAGGGAGACTTGAACTCTTGTAGTAAATTTTAGCAGGTTAGGCCATGAAACACACAGAAGGCCTTTTCTTTTGGAACGCCCTTTAACTTGATTGTTAACAAACCTTATTTTGGTAGAATTTCACAATCTATACATATGTCATATCATCACTTTGTACCCATTAAACTTTTACAATGTTATTTGTCAATTATATCTCAATAAAGCTGGGAAAAACCTTGACTGTTCTTATAGTTGGCTATTTCTTATAATTGAGTTCAGCCTCAACTCAAACTTCCCTTGTACAGAGGAGTTCCTTGTGGCTACTCCATCTAAACAAAAACAAAAACAAAATTCTCTTCCCTATACATATAGTATTGCTATATTATTGTTATTAAGGCTCTTGTTTCTTTTTATATATTTTTATTCAAATTCCAATTAGTTAACATCCATTGTAATTTTAATTTTAGGTGTACAATATAGTGATTCATCACTTCCATAAAACACCCAGTGCTCATCATAGCAAGCACACTCCTTAATTCCTATCACCTATGTAATCCATCTGCCCACCCTCCTCTCTTTTGGTGATCATCAGTTTGTTCTTCATACTTAAGAGTCTATTTCTTGGTTTGTCTCTCTCTCTCTCTTTTTCTCTTTGCTCATTTTTTGGGGGTTTGTTTGTTTCTTAAATTCCACATATGAATGAAATCATATGGTACCCTTTGAATTTATTTCTATCTAAAATTATCTTGTTTATTTACCTTTCACATATTTACTGTTTGTTTCCCCCATTAAAATAAACTCAATAGAGATAGAAATCTTGTTGTTTTGATATATTTCTGTGTTCTTAGCTCTTTAGGGGTGCCTGGGTGGCTCATTTGGATAAGCATCTGTCTTTGGCTCAGGTCATGATCTCACGGTTTGTGGGTTCAAGCCCCACATTGGGCTCTGTGCTGACAGTTCAGAGTCTGGATCTTGCTTCTGATTCTGTGTCTCTCTTTCTCCATCTCTCTCTGCCCCTCTCCTGTTTGTATTCTGTCTCTCTCTCTCAAAAATAAATAATATTAAAAAAAATTTTAAAAACCCAGTTACTGGCACATAGTAGGCATACGATATGTTTGGTTGCATAAACAAATGAGTTTGTAGGCTCCTCTTAGCAGTCCTCCAACCAAATGCATGTATCATGACCTTCTTGTTGTTATTGTTTTAAAATGTAGGTTTCCCTAAATTTGGGTATCTTTGTGAATTTACAGGAAGCATAAAATGCTTAGAAGACCGGGTAGAGCCTATTGGGGCTAAGGTACTCCATTCACTTCACAAAACTAAACCTCAAAAGTAAAGAAATCAATGTAAAAATCTTTAAGAGATTTCTGTACAACTCCATCCTTAAGACAAATCCCCTCATCATAACTTCTAGCTAGATTGTCTTCACTAGACTATCCCTTCCTCCTTCCATCCATCCATCCCTTCCTTCCCTCCTACCTTCTATTCCTTCTTTGTTGTCTTAATTTATTCCTCTCTGAGTATCTTTCTTTCTCCTTTCTTCCATCCTTTTCTCTTTCTCCTTTCTTTATCTACCCATTTATCATCCATCTATTCTGAAACAGTATTTTTTTTTTCATCCAGGAAGAAAGAATGACTCCTTATTGTCATTACCAGAAAACTGATTCAAGGGAAGAAGCTTTGTGTAGAAGACAGCCTGTAGGCCTGGCACCTAGGAATTTTTGACTTGGAGCGAATGACTCTCTGGGTTGCAGTTTCCTCCTTTACAAAAGGAAGAAAGGCCTTTGAGGCCTTCTGTCTTTACGAGTCTGTAAGTCTGTGAACATTTTAACAATGAAATGATTGATTTTTAGATTTCTGACTTTAGTATTTTAAAATACTACACCTACAGGTAGTTCCAGTCGAATATTGTTTTGTGTTTTCTTTCCAAAATATGTAGAAGATGAGACAATGACACACCAATGTGGAATCTGCAAGAATCAGTCTTTGTATAGTATCTTTCTATTCAAGTAAAAAAATATTACAGACGCTAGCCTTATCCTCACTGTCTGCAAATTTTGAGCCTGCAAGTTTTTCAGTGAGATGGTGTGAGAAAGAGTCATAGGTGGCTTATAATAATCAAAACGCTGTTTTTTGAAAAACACATTAGACTTTTCCTGGTTATGTGAAATAGCCTTAGGAATGGAGATGATTTTGGTCATGGGGGAAAAATACAGTGAAATCTCCAGTGAGAACCATTTCACAGTAAACAGTGGCAAATACAAGTGGCTGCTGTTTCAAAACTAAAACATTTTTACTAAATCCCAGCACCAGTCAGATATGCCTTCGTGTGCATGAAAGAAGGAGCAGGACAAATGGAGAGATGGAAGAGTGAGCAGGTCCGCAGAGGCGTTAGTGCACAAACAGATTCCTGGCAGTTCTGCAAGAAAGATGGGCTTTTCCCCCAAGAATGAACAAGTAAAGAAAATTCATTGTTATCGGTGTTTTGCAAAGAAAAACTATCTTTCTGCCATTTACAAATGTTTTATTTTTTAAAAGTTTATTTATTTATTTTGAGAGATGGAGGGAGAACAAGAGTGTGTACACGCACAGGAGTGAGAACACGCTGGGGAGGGGCAGGGAGAGGAGAGAGAGAATCCCAAGCAGGTTTTGCGCTGTTAGTGCAGAACCTGATGTGGGGCTTGATCTCACAGTTTGTGAGATCATGACCTGAACTGAGATCAAGTCAGATGCTCCAACCAACTGAGCCACCCAGGCACCCCTTGTCTGCTAATTTTAAAACTTAGTTGTAAATTCTTTGACCCTCCTCCCATTGAGAAGTAGTGGCTGGGCAGGCCTGAACTGCCTTACCTAACAGAGTCACCTGGAAGTAAAGTCATGTGGTTTGTAAGGCTAGATTATAACTTTGCAGCTTCCCCTTGTCTGTTGGGACACTTGCTCTGAGAACTCTGAGCCACTGTGTAAGAACCACGAGTACCCAAGTCCTTCATATGATGAAGGCCAAGCCACATGGAAAGCCTACAGTCAGTCTAACACCGTTGTTGGCCAAATCCTGCCTTTAGTACATCCCTGCTCAGGTGCCAGATGTGTGAGCAAAGAAACCTACCTATTATTTTAGCTCCTGGTCATTCTAGTTATCCACAGCCAGTGAACTCTTCCCAGTGGAGGCATCAGATGATGTGGAACAGAGACAGGTCATCCCTGCTGTGCCCTAGCCAAAATTCTTGTCCCACAGAATTTATGAGCATAAGAAGATGATTGCTGTTTTATGCCACTAAGTTTGGGTTGGTTCTTGATACATCAAAATTTACTGTAATTTTTCTGATGATATGTACTTCTTCATTGTTTCATTGTAGCACATACTTCTAAAATTCTCAGACTGGCAAGCAAATTAGTCACATAAAAGGATATGAAATAGCAGAGTGCTGCTAATTATGCAATACAAGCCATCTCCAAATCTACTTTCTGTCTATATTTATTAAAATATATATTCATAATATATCCAGGGTATTAAAAAGTACATTAAAAACTTTATGTCTCTCAGAATGTTTATATTAGGGATTTGGAAGAGCGTGTAAGTTACATGCATAAGTGGAAAACGGATGGAAAAGAATGTTCAAATTCAGTTGCACATATTTGTGAAATGGTATAAAATATAAGATAACTGGTTGGGCTCATCATCGGTTCCATCCTCACGCTTATACTTATATTGGCTTTTGTGATAATCACATCCATTATTTTACAAACTTAGCCTTCAAGATAGAATAATGAATGGATCATTGACTGAACTGGTCAATAGGCATTATAATTTCCCTTAATACAGCAATATTGAAGAATCTCTGTTTGAAAGCTTAATTTGCTGAATAACCATAAAAAAATGCATATGTATAATAATGAAGATACTGAGGAAATCTAAAAAATTGAAGGAAAAGACAGCAAAAAGTCATAAAACAAGAAAACTATTTTCAAGGTTATTTCAGACTTTCCTAAGTTTGTGATGCATATTTTTGAGGTGTGATTTTAGATTTTTAATTCAGCCAATCTTGATTTCATGTTAACTGTATGCCATAGATTATATGTTTTCTCTCATATTATTTAACCTCCCCAGATGCGGATTTTTTTTTTTTTTTTTTTTTGAGAGAGAGAGAGAGAGAGAGCAAGCACAAGTGGGGGAAAGAGACAGAGGGAGAGAATCTTCAGCGGACTCCACACTCACAGCCCGATGCAGGGACCCATCTCATGACTCTGGGATCATGACTTGAGCAGAAACAAAGAGTCAGACACTCATCTGACTAACCCACCCAGGTGCCTCAGGCTTGGATACTTCTAACCTCTTTTATCAGAAATCAATTGTATTGGGAAGATATTTTACCTATTTATTTATTTATTTATTTATTTAATTTATAGAGTGAGTGGGGGTGGGGCAGAGAGAGAGGGAAAGGGAGAATCCCAAGCAGGCTCCATGATGTCAGTGTAGAGTCCGATGCAGAACTTGAACTCATGAACCATGAGATCAGAAACCCAAGAGCCAAAATCAAGAGTCAGATACTTAAATGACTGAGCCACCCAGGCATCCCAGAATAGAATCTTCTTACAGAATGTCATTTCACAAAGAGTTGTTGGGTGACCCAAGTTATTTGTAAAGGAAACTAATGCCTTTTAGCTAGAAAGTGATTCTTAAAATTTGTCATTGACTGGGCATTATCAACAGAGTCAAGCAAGCTAGTACTTCATACCATAAATTGGAAAGAAAAGATACTGTGTGATTATGAAATAGTTAATTTGCATTTTTAAAAAATGTCACTCTTGGGTTCTTGACATTTTACTTAGAATTTAGGGCCTTTGAACACCTTTAAAATTATTTAGAGTAGAGGGCCATCCCTCTACCTCTCTGGGAGAACATCTTTGATTTTCTCTCTTCTCATCTGAAGTTCTTCTTGGCTAGTATTCTCTGGGCTATGAGGCTAAGCATGTTAGGGGTGAAGTAACTCACCATTGGTGGGCAGAGACTCGAGGAGATAGACCATTTGGGTTGGGCTGAGGTGGTTTAAACAAGTGTGATTTGGACTATGTAAGAAGAATTGAGCCAACGTGAGTATCAGAGCAAGATACATATCTCAAGCTACATATTTACATAAAGGAGGCAATATTGGAATCCAGAAGCAGAAAAAGTAAGGGCAATCTTAAGAAATGGAGTGAGTGCATGGACAGTTGAAATGAAACACCTCTGGATGACACAAAACTGGGTACTGGTGGTTTCCTTTCTTCAGGTGGTTGTCCATGATATGCATGGCAGAGTGTCTTTGCCATTTTGTTGTGATCTTGCAAGTTGGGAAATCAGCTGGCATCTTTAGTTGCTGGCAACAGAGCTGTACTGAGGCAGATCAACCTAACTGCCCATGCAATCCAGTATCCCCATTTCTTCCTGTCCTAAACTTTGGTGATAAAGGAAGATGCCCTTCTAGCTGATGCCTCAAACAGAGCAGCTACTAAAAGTATGTTCACTAGATAAACACAAATAATTTAATGTTAGATAATCCATGTGAGCATAATTTAATCAGGTTTTCTGTCAGTTAGTGTTACAAAATAATAGAAGCATATAAATGTAAAATACAATGTAAACAAACAAATCAATCTAGATTTCCACTTAGTGTATTATTCCTGTCCAAGAATATTTAATTTCAGGCTGTTTTCATGTCTGATATATTCTGGGGATGGTCAAATTATACACATATATTCTTTTTCTGAAATGGAAATTTATTATAGCATTAATTCAGCAAAGAATGATGGGAAAAGTTAATAGTCCTTAGAAACTAATCCTTGCCTTACTTTTTACCTTCTTCATGGTAGTCCGTTTCCAACACATTTGTCTATTGCAAAGAAAATGAAGATTCCTTCTGAATGGTATTCCTGTCTCCCGATATGTAGAAGTATTTTTTCTGCTCTAAGTGGACTGTTTTGTCCTTTGCAGGGCAGGCAGTGGAGAACCTCAAAGGAGCAGAAACTGCCCTGTGATCCCTGAGGTGTGGACAGAGTCCACTCTGATTCTGCTGGCTCTCATTCTGCTACCCTGTCAAGCAAACTCTAGCCTCTCCTATCTCTGAGTTGAACTTATCAGTCACTCAACACCTTCCAAGGAGAGTGAAGATCTTCCTTTCCCAAGACCAAAACGGTTTAGTCTCAGATCATGGAATTTCCAGTGTCAGGACACCCTAACTTGCAATTACTTTGGACTCATCTCCTTTCTGTCTTATCCACAAACATAGCCTTCAAGCAATTTATTTAAAATGCCACTAATCAGAGAGGAAAAGAATTATTTCAGGAGGGGAGATGTTAGTTTTGCCACTGACTATTCAATAACTCTTGGGAAAACACTGCTGTTTTAATTAGTAAAGGGATGGTGACAGGGAACCAGGGAATTGTAAATACCTGTATGTTACTGCCTATTTTTGCAAAGTGTAGCCAAAGGGCTGGATAGTCATACTACAGAACTTTAAATGTTCCAAAATTAATGTATTATCAACCCTCTAATAACTAAGGATCCAGGCTGCAAATATTATAACAAATTTTAGTTGGATACTCTTGTATGTTTTAAAAAATTTTTTAATGTTTATTTATTTTTGAGACAAAAAGAGCATGAGTGGGAGAGGGACACAAAGAGAGAGGGAGACACAGAATCTGAAGCAGGCTCCGAGCTCTGAGCTGTCAGCACAGAGCCTGATGCGGGGCTCAAACTCGTGCTGTGAGATCATGACCTGAGCTGAAGACAGACATTCAACCGACTGAGCCACCCAGGTGCCCCATACCATAGTCTGTTTTAAACTGTGATACAACGTTCATGTTAGGAAAAATTGATTAGCACTGGAATTTACAAGACTATATGAGTATTGTACAAGAATTCATTCTGTGGAAAAGATTATTAACTTAAGGGTCCAAGTTCTCCCCAGTGGAAGGGATAATTTGAGAGTTAAATAAAAGTATAACTTGCCAATCTGCCTTTCTAGGCTTTTGACCTTTCCAACTGCCATATGCCTGTGTGAATACCACCAACAAATCCTTTAATTCCTCAATTTTGTCAGTGTGAGAAGCATAGAATCTGACCATATGGCCATGCTTTCTCTTACCGTGATCTCTATCTTATCACACATGAAGTAATTGGGTTTTTCTTTGATAATCAGAATATTGTACCAACATATTATTAAAGCATATATGGATAATGACTTCTGATAGGGTATAGACATCAGCTTATGGATTTTTGTTTGTTAACCAGTTTGAGAAAGTTTACCATTTAATTGCTGTTTTAGATACCATACTATTTTTTTTTTTTAATCACACCACCTTCCTACATTCTGGTGATGTACATTGATCCTCTCTGCTAACATGAACACATGCAGATATGCACACACAAACCATATGTGCACAATTTTTGCCTACAATATTGAAGGTATGATCTCTGACACATACTAACCTATAGATCTTTGGCAGTCCGTGAACCCTAGATTGAGAACCACTGCTTTATGATAGCTTGATCCTCATATGGATTTTCTGATTGGAGATGAATTATAGTATTCCTTAGTTTTTAGACCTCATTGTTGTGTTTATACTTAGTAATATCAGCAGAAGAGAAGGTAGGCATCCATTCATTTTGTATTAACATCTTTCCATTTACTAGTGTATTGAAAACATTAAAAACCCAAGCAAAACCTTTCTGGGTATGATTATTTTAGGAAACACAGATTGAGCACAGCTGATATTTAATATGCAGATTGACATTGGTGCTATCATTCAGTCTGCCCATTAAGGGAATGGTTATACACAGGCTTGCTCTTCTCCAAACTTCTTTCTTCCTCCTGGTACAAGGCTGACTATATTGCAGAGATTCTTGTAGTTGGGTGTGGCCATTTGACTGAGTTCTGGTCAGCAGAATATGGAAGTGAGCGATGCACATCATTCTTGAATGGTCTCATAAGGGACCTATGCATGGTCTTCATGACTTGGTGAAGATGAACACAGATACCTTAGAGGCACATGCTGGAGATAACAAAGGCATAAAAGGGACCTGGTCCCTAAATCACTTCTTGGAGGAAAGCTGCTGAACAACCATTTTTGGCTTTTCTGTTAAGCTACATAAGGTTTGAGGTTTCTCTGTAACAGCAGCTAAAAGAATCTGAACTACTACACACTATTCACTGAATAATTCAGAGTAGAAAACTACAGAGGTATTGCCAAGAGTGTTCTCATTCAGTTTATTGTCAGTGTTCTGTGTCTCTTGCTGGTTACTAGTGACTAGTTATGTGGTATAGTATCTGATATTCTCTAGTTTCAACTTGAACTAACCCTCGGTGGTAGACAGATGGCTTAAAAAGATTCCTCCAGACAAAATATGGTGTGAAGAGTGTTCTAATAATGCAAGCAGATTTGGAAATCCCAAAGAAGCACAGATGCTACTTCTCTGAGTTGAATGAAGTCTTCAGCAGGCACATAGATGGTAAAAGCAATAATCTGATAACATGTTATCAAAAACTCACCAATCAGAAAGGTTATTTGAATTACAGACACACACCTGTCATTAATAATAATACTAAGCTTTGCCCCATGTTGTACCTTGGAATGTTAGGTGGTAACAGCAGCACTCATATAACATATGGGGGAGGGCATGTTCAATTTAAAACTTTGAAAACGGTACCAAATCAAAGTCCTTTGGAGAGCACTGGTCTAGAAACTCAAGATCCTGTATTCCACTGATTCATTCAGAAGGGTATACATTTACTGCAACCATTTGCACACTGTAGTTTCAGACACAACTTTGGGATTAGCCTGATCTAAAGTTTGTACCCACAAGGCTAAAGCTATCCCACTGGTGATCCCCCCCAAACCAACGTGTTATCAATTTAGTTATAAAAAAGAAACAAAAGGAAAAATGTTTCCCCTTTTCGTGTATATATCCTAAATTGGAATTTATAGTGATTTATTCATTTAAATATAGTGAACCCTTGGACCAGCTGGAGTTCTGGGCTACAATACCCTGAAATTTCAGTTTCAAAAATTAAAGAGATAATACTTTTCTATTTAATTATTGAGATGTATGCTAAATTATCCTGACTTAATTGACAAGCCTGTTATAGAATAGAAGTGACGGAGGGCAGGATTTATCTTAAGTTTTAGATTTCCCAAGTTTAATGACATTAGCATAGGTTTTCAGATGGCTTACCTAATGTCTAGATATTTACTCATTTCTATAGAAATCACAATGAACTTGCGTTTAGGAAATCAGCCATTCTTTGTAGTGAGAGGAAAAGTAGCTTGATTTTTAAAGATGTTAACCTGTGTTTTTCCGTTGTAAAAATAGTGTATTTACATTAAACAAAAACCTTTAGAAATGGAGAAAAATATAAACAAAAACGGTTTATAATCCAGAGATAGCTTCTTATACTGTACATTATTAGGTTGATATTTTGTATACAGATTTGTATCCCATTCTTTCATATTAATATTATAAAAATATCATTTGTTCTAAAGTATGCTATTCTATGTTGTGTGTGTGTGTTTTGTAAACTTAGTTGATAAAGCAGCAGTAGGGTTTGATGCTATAACATGTTTTAAAAGTTAGGTGTGATTATTATTAATGAATATCTAATATTATCAAGTATCATAATTCTTTTAAATATTTCCTTATTGTATGTTTAAATCAATTCCAATTGTTTTCCTCTTATATATAATACAATGATGAACATCGTTGCACAGTAATCTTTAGTTGAATTTCTGTAGTTCCTCAAGATAAATTCCTAGAAGTAGAATTAAACTGAGTCAAATGATTTGAACATTTAAGAGGTTCTAATAATTTTACTCTAATGCTACCAATATTGAATATTATTATTTTTTAAATATTACTTTTTTTTGTATTTTTTTGCCAGCTGGTTAAGTTGAAATACTTTCATACATTTACTAGCTTTGTATTTCCTCTTGGCATATCAGTTGTACTTCTTTTGTTTTTGTTTTTGTTTTAACTTTTATTACATTTATAACAAATCCAAGTCCATATTCAAATAACACCATACCACTTTACAAGTAGTGAGTACCTTATAATAACAAAATAACCCTAATTCCTTCCTTTTGTCTGTTGTGTCATTGCTGTTATTCATTTCACTAATATATAAGCAGACATAAGAATACATACCTATACAAAAATATATTCATAAGCACACAATATTAAGTTGTTGCTATATTATTTTGAACAAACTTATCAGATCAATTAAGAAAAAGAAACACAAAAGTTTTATTTTATGGTCACTTATTCTTTCTTTGAATGTTCTTTCTTTCCCTATGGAGATCTGAATTTGTGACCTATATTATTTTCTTCTCTCTAGAGCGTGTCTTTTCACATTTCTTGTAAGGTAGGTGTATTGGTGACAGATTCTATTTTTGTTTGAGAAAGTCTTTATGTCTCTCTTACTTTAGAAGGATAATTTCACAGGATACAGAATGCTACATTGATTTTTTTTTCTGTCAACACTTTAAATACTTCCCTCTACTCTCTTGTTTGCACTGTTTGAGAAGTTGGATGTAATTCTTATCTTTGTTCCTCTATAGGTAAAGTGTTTTTTTCTTCTGTACTTTTTCAAGATTTTTTTCTTTCTAATTTTATGTAGTTTGAAGATGATATGCATAGGTGTAGTTTTGTTATTTTATTTTATTTTATTTTATTTTATTTTATTTTATTTTTTTGCATTTATCCTGCTTGGTGTCCTCTGAGTTTCTTGGATATTTGGAGTGGCTTCTAACATTAATGTTGGGGAAATTCAGTCATTTTTGTTTCACATATTTCTTCTGTTCCTTTCTCTTCCTTTTCTTTATGGTATTCCGATTATTCATATGTTGTATACTTTGTAATTGTTCCACAGTCCTTGGATATTTTGTTCTGTATTTTTCAGTCTTTGTTTTCTTGGCTTTCAGTTTTTGAGGATTCTGTTGATCTATCCTCCAGCTAAGAGACTTTTTTTTTCCAGCTGTGTCCAATCTACTAATAAGCCCATTAAAGGCATTCTTCACTTCTGTTACAGTTTTTTTTAAAAGTTTATTTGTTTAATTTTGAGAGAGAGTGAAGGGGAGGGGAAGAGAAGGAGAGAGAGAGAAAGAGAGAGACAGAGAGAAAGAGGAGAGAGAGGAGAGGGAGGAGAGGGAGGAGAGAGAGAGAATGAGAGAGAGAGAGAGAGCGAGTGAGAGAGCACCATGCAGGCTCCTCACTTTCAGCTCAGCACTCAGAGCAGAACCCCTTGTGGGCCTTGAACTCACTGTGAGATCATGACCTGAGCCAAAGCCAAGAACTGGAGCCACCCAGGCACCCGTATTACAGTGGTGGTGGTGTTTTTTTAATCTCTTCGTTTGTGTTTTCCATCTCTATGCTCACATTGCCTGTCTGTTGTTGCTTGTTATCTACCATTACAGCCTTTAGCATATTAATCACAGTTGTCTTCAATTCCTGGGATGGTAACTCCAACGTCCCCGCCATGTCTGGTTCTGATGCTTGCACTGCCTCTTCCACGTGCGTTTTTTTGCCTTTTTGAGAAGTCTTGTAATTTTTTCCGGAGAGCCAGACATGACATACCGGGTTAAAGGAACCGCTGTAAATAGGCGTTTTAGAAAGTGGTGGTGAGGTGTAGGGGGAAGGGAAGTGTTCCATAATCTAATGACTAGATTTCAGTCTTTCAGTGGGATTGTGCCTCTGGACTGTGAATTTCAAAAATGTTTCACAGGGTTCCTCCCCCTCCCCCTCCAGATGTATCAAATAGCCAGAGTAGGTTGGCCCCTTTCCCCAGGGTCAATTCGCTGCTGACGCTACCCCAGCAGGTGAGGCTCTGGTTAACTAGTTTCGCGTGAGGGCCGTCCTTGTTAAGAACAAATTGCTCTAGCATTTATAAAAATGCCCTCCCACCCCCACCCCGCCGCAAGCTGAGGAAGTTCTCCTATTTAATGGGGGGTGGGGAAGCTCCTGGAGGTTAAACCTCACAGTCTTGGGGAGGGGGGCCTCTATCACTGGGCCCCCCTGGCGGTTTTAACCCTCAGCGCTGTCCCCACTGCATTGCCAGCAATTCGTCAGTGACAGCCCAGGGTTCCTGCCCAGGCGCTGGTTTCCGACATGCTTTCTGCTCTGCGGTCCCTGCTCTGTAGGTAAGTCCTGACTGTCGTCGCGTGTGTCTCTCCGATCCCGTTCTCGGAGGCAGCGGTTTGCCCGTGCACTGCCGTTTCTTGTGGACCGAAGGAAAGTTGTTGACTTTTTGTTTCAGTTTGCTCAGCATTTTACTTGTTAGAACTGGGGGGTAACTTCTAAGCTTCTCACGTGTGGAACTGGAAGCCCTCTTTCTTCTTCTAAATCTTTTCCTTTTCTATTTAAATAACTTGAGAGTTAACAGTTTCTTGAACAGAACAAGGAATGCCTATATTCCTTCTCTCATAATCCCAACATATTGACATTTAATCCGTTGTGTAGGATTATGTCTTCTAGGAACGTTGGAAAAAAAAAATCAGGGACGCCTGGGTGGATCAGTCGGTTAAGCGTCCGACTTCAGCTCAGGCCTTGATCTAGTTTGAGTTCCAGCCCCACATTGGGCTCTGGGCTGACATCTGGGAGTCTGGGGCCTGCTTGGGATTCTGTGTCTGCCTCTGTCTCTCTGCCCCCTTTCCCTCTCACGCTCTGTGTGTCTCAAAAATAAACATTAAAAACATAAACAGAATTTTGCTGAAATAGAATTGTTTTCCAGGGGACAGGTAAAATTCATCTTCATTTGACCTGTATTCCTATTTCCTTCTGCTCTCCTGCAGTGACTTTCCCAGTTGGCTAGTGTCCTTTTGATAGCTTATAAGTAACCTAGTGACCTCCAACCGTCTTGTATGTGTTCTATTTTTCATTCTCTGTTGACTATGTTATCAGTTGGGTCATAGACACAAATATTTTTCCTTCCCCAACTAGTTTACTAGTGACACTGATTACATAAATCTGGGCTGTGGTGATGGGGAGAAGAGATGGTGAAAATAACTTTAGCATGGAAAGAGCTGGGTAGTTAGATTTGAAACCTGGAAACCTCCTTATAGATCTGTTTTCTTCCCACTATTTCTTTGAAACCTGCCTGTTAGTCATGTTTTTCATATGTGCTATAAAAAAGTTAACATTGGTATAGGGAGGACATGCATGGTTTTGAGTAAATGTCACTAATGCCAGAAAGGTGGAGGCTCAGACCCAGGTGGTAGTCTTCCTAATCTTGACTGCCTGGAACATTCCAAGCCTATTAGGCCACCCACAATGGGGAAATATCCGAGGAAATACTTCCAACTCTGGAGAAAAACCGAGATTTCAGAGTGGCAGTTAATGTTTATTAAAGGATGAGTGTTGCTATGGTGATAGGAGAGGCACAACAGGAGGGAATTGGGGAAACTGTTGGGACTTGAGAAAGATTTACTTCTTGTACAATGAAAGTTGATTCTTGAGCTACATTTGAGATCCATTGTTGCCTTTCCCCTTCTCTATACCTCACAAAACAATTAAAAATATCTTCTGTGCATTGCTGTTCCCTGGTTTTATTGCAGTGACTCTTGGGAGGCTTCAGCTACCAGAGGAAGGGAAGAAGAGTTGTATGGGGGGGGGGGGCGGTAGGGAGGGGGGGGCCAGAGCCTGTGTCCCTGTACTATTTTCTGGATTTCACGTTTCCTGAATCAGACTCAGGACTTTTGTTTGTTACAATAAGAATTTAAAGGAATCAGCCTTTGAATTTGTTAGTTCTGTTATCTTCTTTCAGGTTAATTTCTGTTTTCCTTATGCTTTTATTAATTAAACCAACAATTCCCCATCTCTAGACTTCTGTGATAGGAGGAAAAATGAATCCTGTTTAAGTCCATTTTGTCAAATGGTTGTTGCTCATACCCAACTGCTATCACTAATTGATACACCTGGAGTTTAATGAAAGTCTCCTTTTATTTCATTAACTTTCTATCTAGTTATCACTAATTTCAGCCTCCAATGCACAGGTGTCAGCCTTTTAGTGGTGAAAATAACTCTGCTTTGGGATAATGCTTGACAGTAAATCTTAGTTTTAATTTTTTCAAGACTTGTTTATTGTCCCTTAATAACTATTTTACCATGAATTTATAATATATGTATTAGGAAGTATTATCTAGGTATCACTCAATATCCCAGGATGTCCTAAGTGAATTTTATTGTCTTCTATATTTACTTCTAAACTTTTGTATATAAATCCATTGCTAGTTGGATGTCAGGCTTCCAGAGTGCCTCATCTTTAAAATCATCTGAATGATTTTTCAGTTTTTTCATTAATCACTTCAAAGGTAAATTTCAACTAAGTAAAAAGTTTGGGGGGCAAACATAATATTCCATGTACCTCTGTAGAAGTAACATTAAACTTGTTGAATCATAGACTCTAAAAATAAGTGACTTAGCAAGCAGCAAGGGTAGGGGTGCGGTGTGCCCCTGCTTGTTGAGAAATTGTTGGCAACCTTAGCTACCCAGACACCGTGCTCTCTGCTTTTGCCTGTGTCTTGATGATCCCAGCATTTGGAACTTGGCAAGATGAACCCTAGTTGGTGCATATCTTCCCTCCAAGTTGTCAGTGTAGTCCATGAAGACTTTAGACTTTCCAACCAGAAGACTAAAAATGTTGGCCCTACTCCCCTTTTCTGACTCTATTCCTAAAAATTAAGAGAAAATTGGGCACAGAAATACCCTAGGTGATCGGCTAATCCAGTGGTTCCCAAAGTGTAGTTCCTGGACCAGCGTCAAGAGCATTACCTGTGAGCTTATTGGAAAAACAGATTCTGGGGCCCCACCTCAGACCTGCTGGATAAGAAACTGAGAATGAGGTCCTGCCACCTTTTTTTTTTTCTTTTTCTTTTTTTTTCTTTTTTTCTTTTTTTTTTTTTTTTTAGCCCTCCAGATGATTCTGATACATAAGGTTGAGAACAGCTCTCTTTCATCATTAGGATTAGATGAGCAATAAGCCCTAATTAGCCCAGGAACATTGAGATCAGGTGGCAATCTGAGGGGACAGATAAAAAAGGGGGGGTTTTCTTTAGTCAGCAAGGACAGCTGTTGCTGGCAAAGAAAAATCATTGACAAAATAGCATTGGCTGCACAACGTGAGGAAAGATGGATGCCATCATTCATTCATTCATTCATTTATTCCTTCTTTGTCGGTTTGGTTTTAGCAGCCTATTCATAGGGGTTGTTTGCCAGGCATCAAGCTATATTTTGAGAAAGGTGCAAGGGTGTTTAAGACCCTCAAAGAATTAATATTCTAGGGGCGGGGAAGAAAGTCGAAGTGGAATGGGAAGAAGGAACGAAGCAAAATACAGTAAACACTTCAAAGAGGGACAGATGCTAGGCTCTGGAGACCTACGTGAGCGAGCAATTAAAAATGAAAAGACAAAACCGCACTTAGTTGTAAGGAAGGCACAGACTTTGGCCCTGGAACCCCTCCGTGACTCTCTCCTTCCATATGCTGTTCTGTGAGAGACCTGTGGAAAGAACAGCGGTCTGGAGGCACATGAAACTGGATTGTTTCAATAATAACTTAGGCTCCCGGGAAGCTGCAGTAGAAAAACATGAACACAAAAATAACCAAAATACTCAGCGATAGTCTTTTCATTTTCTGGGGCGAGTACACTTCAGCAGGAAAAACAGCCCACTTAGACACGAAATAAATCGGCATGACGACGAAAACCTGTGACCCTACAAGAGAAATTGAAGGGCACAGCAAAAACTCTGGTTTGGGAAACCCTATGAGATCTAGTCCACGTGGATTTGTGACCCACCATTTCAACATGATCAAACGCAGCTTGCTGCATCCATTGTTAAAAGGAAGAATTGACTGAGGAGAAAAATTAACTCCCACTATTGTTCCACAGACCTTTTCCAGCCAGGAAAGAAGTCAATCTCTGAAGATCTGGCAGAGGCTGCTGTGTGGGAATTGCTTACAAAGCTCTCTCTCTGTTATTTAAAAGCATGAAATCGCCTCATTTCAAAGTGGAGAGTCTTAAAAAAAAAAACCACACACACTCTTATCTGCCCTCACAGCCTGAATTTTGAATCAGGCTTGGGATAAAGTAGAGTCTGTGTGTGCGCTCAAATATCTGTTATCGAAAGCCTGATCATTCTTTTCAAAATTCATGGCAAATACTAGCCCCTCCCCCGCCCGTCCCCCCAGCCCGGTACTGTTACCATCCAAAAAAGAGCTTGAAGGACATTCAAGTTTTAGAGCAGTTTCTGTAGGGAAACAGAATGAACTCCCAGGAAATCTATTTGTACCTTCTGTATGGAGTCCTGGCTTAGTCAAGTCAGACTGTTCAAGGAGGAATTGTTCTTAGAGAATGGCTGTAGTATTGTGAGATCATAGGTAGAATTCTAAAAGCTCATCTCCTCTAATTTGTTATTCCTTCAGCTATGCAACAAACTAATGTATGTCCATTTTATTTGATGCCCTCAGGGCATTTTTGGGGCCTTTGGTGTCTTTTTTGCCTATCAGGGTAATTTGTATGCCTACTTTCTAGAAGGAAGTTCATGAAACTCAGGAAAAAATCCTCTTCACACATCATGTAACTGCTGTGCTTGAGAGTTGCCTCCCGTAAAGTAAATAAAGCCATATTGATTTCTCCTGGGCCGCACAATCTATTTTGTGGAATTTTCTCTCATCCAGCTCAAATCCCTGTATGGATTTTCAGCATAGTTTTTTTTTTTTTTTTTTTTTTTTTTTTTTTTTTTTTTTTTTTAGCATGAATGAGAACTGGACTAGCTGGCTGGAAATCTAGGTAGCTACCATGCACCCCACCATTGAGCTTATTTTTCATATTTAAGCATAGAGGCTAAGAAAAACTGTCATCTGTGCTTGTCATTGTTGCTCTTAAGGCAAAAGCTTCCAGATTTCAATGTTCAGGAATATGGAGAAAGAGGTAGAAATAGGAGTGTCTGGATTATCCACACACATCCTAGGTGATGAATTTTGTGAGGGCCTCAGGCTAGCAATAGCACTTACAAGGTTCTCCTAATCCTTTGCTTCTACCCTGGGTCACACTATATACTCTTGTATCCCAAGAACCATAATAGTAGCAAGGCAATTACATTAAAAATATACAAGGAATAAGATTTTTGTGCTAATGCCCATGTGTTTGTGCACCTATTCCTTTACTGACCGCTTGAAATGTTGTCAGGCTTTCCATGGAATTAAAGATATGAGTACATATCCCTTATTGTCAAGAATCTCCATCTAGTAGGAAAACTATGGCCAGACACCAGTATCACAGCACAGGTCACCTCGTAATATATGGATAAAGATTGGATGATCGACAATATATAGGATCAATATGTAGATGGATGGGTAGATCCCTAAGTAGCTAATTACGTAAGTAGAGAAGTTTTTCAGTCTCTTAGAGTGAAGTAGATCTCCAGGCCTACATGGTCTAGCTTCCTGCTATCCTCTGACCCCCTATTCTCCCATTTTTTTCCTTCCTTGTTTCCTTTTTTTCTTTGACTGGAAGAAACCATAATATATATAATTGAGCTTGAAGATACATCTGCATCTGTGAAATTATCACAATCTAGGCCATAAATGTGTTGTCCTTCACCTTTGAAAGTTTCTTCCCACTGTTTCTAGAACACTTATGAGCTATCTATCCTCTTAGCAAATTTTCAAGTCTACAATACAGTATTGACTCTAGTCATCATGCTGTACAATAGATCTTCTGGATTTTCACATCTTTTATAACTGAAACTTTGTACTCTTTGACCTCTACTTTTTTTCCCTTTTCCCCTGGGCCTTGGCAACCAGAATCCTAGTCTCTGCTTCTAGGAGTTTGGCCATTGTAGCTTTAGCAGGAGTAGTATCCTGTTTTTTCATGTATAGCTTCTTTCACTTGGTGTAACGTTCTACCTGTGCATCTATGTTGTCACGAATGTTAAGATTTCCTTTTTAAGGGCTGAGCAATATTTCAATGTGTGTATTTACCATACCTTATTTGTTCATTAACTGTCCTTTAGATAGCTTCCTTGTTTCAGCTATTGTGAATAATGCTAGGACAAACATGGTGCAGCTGTGGCCTTGAGATTTTGATTAACGTTCCTTTGGATATAGATCTACGGAAGTGGGATTGGTGGATAGTGTGGTATCTGTCTTTAGTGTTTTGAAACTCTATACTGTCTTACAAAATGACTGCATCGATTTACATTCTGTCTGACAGTGTACAAGAGTTTTTTTCCATATCCTTGCTAAAACTTTTTTTGTTTGAATTTTTTTGATCATCATCCTGAAAAGTATGAGGTGGTAGCTCATTGTGGTTTTGATTTGCATTTCCCTGATTAGTGATGTTGAGCACCTTTTCACATTTATTGGCCATTTATGTATCCTCTTTGGAGAAATGTGTGTTCAGTTCCTCTATCCATTTTTTAATTGGGCTATTGTATGAATTCTTTGTTTTAGACATTAACCCTTTTGTAGATATGACTTGAATATTTTCTCCCGTTCTGTAGATTGACTGTTTTGTGTATTGTGGTAGGACATTTTTGTGGGGTTTTTCTTGTGTGGGTGTTCTTGTTTTTTAAATTAAAAAAAATTAATTTTTTTTCTGTTAGAGGGTAGAGAAACTTTTTATCTTGACATAATCCCACTTGTCTATATCTGATCTTGGTGTCCTAGCCAAAAAATTGCCAAAGCAATGTCCAGAAAGCCTTTCTACTCTATATTTTTTTCTTCTAACATATTTAGTCTTCTGCTTAAAACCATGTTTGTAGGGGCACCTGGGTGGTTCAGTTGGTAAGGCATCTAACTTTGGCTCAGGTCATGATCTCTCTGTTTGTGTGTTCAAGCCCAGTGTTTGGCTCTGTGTTGACAGCTCAGCGCCTGGACCCTGCTTCAGATTCTGTTTCTTTCTCCCCCGCTTCCCTACTCATGCTTGTGCACATGCTTGCTCATGTGTGCATGCTCTCAAAAATAAACATTAGAATGAACAAAAAAAAGACTGTTAATGTCCATTTCCATTGTGTCCATTTCCATTGTATCCATTTGGAGTTGTTGAGGTGTGCGCGTGTGTGTGTGTGTGGAGATAAGGGTTCATGTTACTCTTCTGTGTGTGGTTGTGCAGTTTTTGTATGGTGTGGAGACCATACTTTTCCAATGTAGATTCTTGGTACCCTTGGCAAATACTATCCTGTATATGGGGTTTATTTCTGAGCTTTCCATTCTGTTAATCTGTGTGTCTGTCTTTATGCCAGTACCATACTGTTTGGATTACTGTGGCTTTATAATCTGCTTTAAAATCAGGAAGGGTGATGCCTCCAGCTTTGTTCTTACTCAAGATTGCTCTAGCCCTTCAGAATCTTTTGCAGTTACATATGAATTTTAGGACTGTGTTTTTTATTTCTGTAAAACCTGATTTGGGATTTTTACAGAGATCACGTTGAACCTGTAGGTCACTTGGGGTAGAATGGTTATTTTAACAGTACTTTGCCAATCTATATTCATGAAGGTTTTCTACTTTTTTGTGTCTGCTTTATTTCTTCTATGAGTATTTCATATTCATGTCCTTGGTTAAGTTTATTCTTAAGCAATTTATTTTTTGTGATGCCAAGGTGAGTGGGATTGCTTTCTTAACTTCCTTTTTGGGTAATTCACTGTTAGTGTGCAGAAAAGCAGCTGATTCTTGTACACGGATTTTTTTTTTTTTGTATTCTGCAACTTTGCTGCATTTGTTTTCTAATATTTTGTGATGTGTTTAGGGGTCTCTAAGTATAAGGTTATGTCCTCTGTAATGTATGTCCTCAGATAAAATGCAAGTCAGAAAGAAAAATAAAACTTCCTTCTTGTTTAAATGCAGTGGGTAGGACTTCTAGTACTAGATTAAATAGAAGTAGTAATTGTGGATACCCTTGACTTGTTATAGATCTTAGAGGAAAAGCTTTCAGATTTTTCACCATGGAGTAGGACATTATCTGTAGGATTTCCTATGTCATCTTTATTGTATCAAGATAAATTCCTTCTCGACCTAATCTGTTGAGTTTTTGTCATAAACAGGTGTGAAATTTTGTCGAATGCTTCTTTATCCATTGAGATGGTCATGTGAGTGTTATTCATTTGGTTAATGTGATATATCCACTTTATTGACTTCTGTATGTTGAAGTAATCTTGCATCTCAGGAATATATCTCACTTTGATGGTGTAGGACTCAGGATTCTATGTGCTCCTGAGCTTGGTTTGCTAATATTTTGCTGAAGAGTTCTGCATTAATTAATTAATAAGCATATTAGCTTATGAGTCTATCTTTTCTTGTGTCTTCATTGGGTTTTGGTATCAGGATGGTGCTGGCCTCAGAGGTTGATTGTTCCTTTTTTTTTTTTTTTTTCTTTTCCCTAAATGTATTTTGGAAGGGCTTGAGGAGGATTAAGTTTTTGTAAGATTCACTTATGAATCAGTATGACTTTTTTGTTGGAAGGATTTTGATTCCTGATTAAATTTCATTATTTGATCTCAACAGTCCTCTTTCCTCTTTGATTTAGGATCCTAGGTTTCTAGGAATTTATCAATTTCTTGGAGATTTTCCAATTTGTTGGTGTTTAATTACTTAAAATAATCTCATAAGATCTTCTGTGGCATCATTTATAATGTTTCCTCTTCCATTTCTGATTTAGTCTCCCCTCCCCCTTAATCTAGCTAAAGCATGATGAATTTTGAGTTTCAAAAAGCCAACTCCTGTCAATTTTTATATTCTCTAGTTTATTTCTGCTTTAATCATCTTTTCTTTCTGCTAATTTTGGACTTAGCTTGTTCTAGTTCCTTGAGGTGCAATATTAGTTGTTTGTGATAAGTTGTTAACTGGTTTAGGTATTTATCAGTATTAACTTCTTAGTATTTAGTATTGCTTACCTTTTAGTATTGTTGCTATTTGCATATTGTTTCTATATTTGGAAAGGTTGTATTTTGTTTTCATTGATCTTCAGATACATTCTAATTTCTTTTTATTTGACCCAAAGGCTGTTCAAGAGTGTATAGTTTAATTTCCATGTATTTGTAAAGTTATCTTTTCCAACCACAATCAAGTAAAACTTGAAAAAAGATACTTGAAGTGACTTTAATCTTAATCTTAAATATGTTAAGACTTGTGACCTAGCACGTGATCTAACCTGGAAAGTGTACCATTTGCACTTGAAGAATGTGTGTTCTGCTATTGAGTGGGATGTTCATTATGTGTCTATGAGGTGTCTTTGTCTATGGTCTAGTTTGTCTTTTACCTTATTGATCCTCTGTCCAAACACTGTGCATGATTGTTTTTGGGGTATTGAAGCTTGCTACTGCTGTATTGCTGTCTCTCCCTTCAGATCTAAAGGCGCTCTAATTTTGGGTGCATCTGTATTTGTCATAATGCCTGTTGAACTGATTTTCTTATGATGTAATGATAATTTGTTGTGATAGCTTTGACTTAGTCTGTTTTTTTTTTTCTGATAGAAGTATAGCCATTCCTACTTTTTTTGTTTCTACTTTTTGTTGCTATTTGCATGATACATTTTTTCTATCCCTTCGTTTTCAGCCAATGTGTGCTGTTAAAAAATGGATCTCTTATAGACAGCATACAGTTGGAATTTATCCATTGCGCTATTCTGTCTCTTGGTGAATTTAATGTTTCATTTGCATTTAGTTATTGATTAGTAATTGACTTGTTAATTTGTTTAGTAGCCATGATTTTCCTTATTGTCTTTTTGTAGGCTTTTTTTTTTTTTTGCCTTGACTCTTCCTGTGTTTCAAAATACCAGCCTCTGTGCTCTTGCTGAAATACATTTAGTATGTTCTACCCAGGGTTTTTACATTTTATGTTCCTTTGATTGTTGGAATTCTTTTCCCTGAGATAAACACATTTCTTCTTTTAATTCTGATGTTGATTCACATGTTCTTACTTTAAGTGTTTATTTTGAGAGAGCACGAGCAAGGAAGGGGCAGAGATGGAGAGAGAATCCCAAGAAGGCTCGATGCAAACCATGCACTAAACAGCATGCCAACAGCCCACTTATGGCTCCATCTCACAAGCCATAAGATCATGACCTGAGCCAAAATCAAGAGTCAGACTCTTAACCAACTAAGCCATGCAGGTGCCCTTCAAATGTCCTCTAATGGAAAGTATTCAATGATCACCCTATTACCACCACCATTCTCTTTACTTTTATCTTTGTTCTTCATTGTTATCACTGTCATGTTATGTTTCTTGCTGTTTTCTAGAATGTAAACTCTGTAATAGTGTGAACTTCTGTTAATCACTATATCCCCAGTGCCAGAATAGTAACTGACATGTGGTAGGTACTTTAATGAGTGAGTTAATGATTAAATAGATGTAAAGGCAAACCATAGGAGACCATGGAGGATGATGGAGGATTCTATATTAAGGAATTTAGTCTTTATTTGGTAGCTGTATCATTTAGCTTCTGTTGCAAAAATACTATGTCCTAATAGAACTACAAGCTTCTACTTCTTGGCATCTACAGCTCAGTGGCTGATGTTGAGCTGATTTAGGCTGTGCTCAGAGGTGATTATGCTGTTCTCACTTCTGCTTAGAGGTGATTATGCTGTTCTCACCTGAGCTCACTTTCAAACACCTGTAGTCAGGTGGGTCTATAGGTGATCTTGGGTTACATTCCACATGGGTTGGCACTGCTTCACTTTTCATTTTCCTCCTGGGACCAACAGATCAGCCTGGGAATCTTCCCCTCTGGGCACTGAGGGACCCAAAAGTGCAAGATGGCATATGAAAGCAGTTCTCAATCTTCTGCTAGCATCTTGGTTGCTAACATTCTGTTGACCAAAGCAAATTACATGGCTTAGCCCACAAAAGAAGGACTAAGACTGAAAACCAATCTGCCATAGTAGGCAATGCTACTTTGTGATTTTTGGCAGTTTTATGCTCCTTTACAGATTACTGTATAACACTTAAAATTTTCCAGTATGGAGATATTGTCTGGAGCCAACATTGAGTTAATGACTGGTAACCATTGTGCAGTCTACCAGTAAAATAGTTTCTAACATGCTTATGTTAGTTATATGTATGTCCTAATCACATATGCCCATTAAGTAGGTCAATAAGTTGGAGGGTTGAGAGATAGTTTGTCTTCTACACAACTTATTTCCCAGCTTTTATCCTAGAAACAACAAAGTGCTCCCTCTGCTCCCATCCAATTTCCCTTTTGTGGGAATTTAATTTATAAGACTGCTGACTTTAATTACAGATGGAAGCATGAAACTGTTCTATCAAAAAGTAATTGACTGTCATAATAGTATAGCTTTGAGATTTTCTTATTTTCCTCTCTCATCTAAAAAGAGTAGGCTCTGGAGATTAGAGTTAATGATGCTGATGGTGTACTGATTGCTGGGTTATTTGTTTTCTTTCTTCTTGCATTTGGGACTCACCTGATTATGTTAAAAACACCTGCAATTCTTTAGCAAATGTCTTCCAGTTTGGGTAACTTGCCTTCATGTGTGGGTACTGCAATATTACAGTGTGCTCCCAATGATGACAATTGTGTGGCTTAGTAGGAGGACCAGCAGAGAATAATTTCAATACTGGACAAAAATCTGGGAGTTGGGACCTTTTGTCACTAGCAGGATTTGGTTAAGCAGAATTTCTAGACTGTATTTCCTAGAAAAACTGAAGTTCCATCTCCTACATACAAGAGGTAAAAAAGGTAGGGAGAGTTATATTTTTGGAGGTTATTTGCTTCTATATCTGGCCAACCAATAAATCCTTAAGGAGTACATACTCTATATTCCAGATAGTCAACCATAAGCTAAAATCCTTAGCACTTTTTAAATTTTTTTTATTTCTGAGAGAGAGGGACAGCATGAACAGGGGAGGGTCAGAGAGAGAGGGACAGCATGAACAGGGGAGGGTCAGAGAGGGAGACACAGAATCTGAAACAGGCTCCAGGCTCTGAGCTAGCCGTCAGCACAGAGCCCAACACGGGGCTTGAACCCACGAACTGTGAGATCATGACCTGAGCTGAAGTCGGATGCTTAACCGACTGAGCCACCCAGGTGCCCCAGCACTTTTATGAGTTGGAGACTGAGTGGAGTCCATTATTGACCGGTGAATCTTTTCATATTACAAACAGTGATGTCTGTTGCCGTGTCCCAGTTAGAATCTACCACTTTAACACTGTCCAGGAAGGGATCTGTGCTTCCTATGCTAGAATGGACCAGACTTTTTTTTTTTCTTTTATTTACCATTTTAAAAGTCATTCTCTCCCAAACGTCTGCCCCCGCCCCCTGCCCCCCACTTTAGCTTTGCCAGCTTTCTGCAAATGATCTGGTAATTTTATAATTGGTTTTATTTTAAACAGAGGATGACCATGATTAAATGGTGAACAAGTCCATACAAGCCTGTACAATCCCACAAGGATACCCAAAGATGAGTGCAATGAAACCAGAATATTGTCTTCACTCAGCATTTCATTAAAACATGTAAAATGGTCTGTTAGAGAAGCCTAATACAATAACTGCCATGGAGATCTGTTTCATTTGCTAAAATAAACATGGATTTTAACCTCTGGATAATCCCAGCCAGACTGTGATGGAACCATGACAAATTTGCAGATTTTTCACTAGACAGTTTTATATAAATTTTGAGAAGAAACCAGGTATATTTTGGAGATGTTATCACCCCATACCTGTGACATTTCACATAATGACTCTGTAAAAATATATCCTGACACATCCTCATTAGCACGTTATATAGGTTGCTTATTAAAGTAGTGGAAATTACTTTGAACTCTGCAAAGCTGGGTAAATGACTATGTGAGAATGAGTTAATCAGCTGTCTTTTGTTAAATGTTTTTCTAAGTGTGGGAGGCCTTGGCAGGTAATTTGGCTTACTCTGATTTGTGGCTGCTGTCATCATTGCTATATGTGATTGATACGTCTGCCTGGACACGTTTGCAACCTGACACTAATGCTGAGGAATGGTTTAAAGATACTGAATTATTGATAATTTCAGAAGTGCCCCTGGAATTAGATATAAGAGGCTAGTTTAAGTACAACTCCAGATCATGGCGATACTGTTGAGGCAGTGTTTCTTTGTGGGGAATTGTGAGTTCAGCTTCATACCCTATCCTGTGTAGAAAAAAATGCAACTAATTATGCTGTGGATTTTCTCTAGTAGAACAAATCCCAGTCCCTTCTTTGGTACCAGGTAGACCTAATCCTTAAATAAAACAGGTTTGTTTATAGTTATCCATCATGCTTGTACTTGCAACTACTTTATAAAGGGAAGTACCATTTTTTTCTTAATAGCTGCAGCATGTTTTGCTAGAGATGTAGAATGTTTCACTTAAATGGAGTATTTCGTAACGTAGCTCACTATTTCTCAAAACCTCTCCGACGTCAGGAAGGTGCATTCATGCGTCCTGGAGCCTGGGGGTGGAGCATAAAACAAAGTATTTGAGGCCCTAAGGGTTTTGAATTGTCCTTACCTTCCCATGTCCACTCAAGCAAGAGTTCAGCTCAGCTGAGTGACCTTGTTCGTAAGAATTAGCCAAGGATCCTCCTTGCTTCTCCTGTGGAATTCTAATGTCTTTCTTGATATCTGGAAGTCTCAAAAGGTTTATGTTCTCTTGAACCCCTGATTTCCTATTTCCAGTTCAGTCTTGCGGAGGTCCTCAGCTTCAGCTATTCTCTTCTTGCTGGCCCTTGTTGGTAGAACGTTTTCCTTCCTTTCTTATGATGCAACTTCTGTAAGGTATGTGTAGGGCATAGCCGACCTCAGTAAAAGTATTTGAGTGGCCAAGGCCTTCCATGCTAGCCAGGTACATGTTAAAAGTAAAGCAGGTCATCTTTGTTCTTACGGCCACCTTTGTTTTCCCTACCGCCAGCATCTTCTCAGCTACCCTAGATGGGCCCCCGCTCCTGCCATCATGTGGCTTATTCCATGACTTAATCACTTTTTGTCCCTCCAGGGCCCATTCTTAGTTTACCTATAAATTGTTGCAAATTTCTTAATCAGAATGGTTTAGCGATCTCTTTGTCTAGCCCCAGCAAATGAAGGCTATTCCACTTGGTACCTCTTGAGAACTAAACATTTCTATAAAGGTGGTTCCTTGAATAAGATTTTGTTTAAAAGAGAAGTTCCATAAAGGGTCTCCTCTTTTCTTTCAGGCTATATTGATACTAAAACAATTTGTTCCCTTTAAGTCTTCAGTATATTTTCTGCTTCAACAACCTGTGCCCATTCTTATTTTGGGGGTTGGGGGGAGGATGGAAGTTGCACTTTATTTTTCTATATCTTAAAATTTTGTCTAATTTTTAAACTTCCATCCAAGTTAGCATGTAGTGCAACAATGATTTCAGGAGTGGATTCCAGTGATTCATCCCCTATGTATAACACCCAGTGCCCATCCCAGCAAGTGTCTTCCTTAATGCCCCTTGCCATTTAGCCCATCCCCCCACCCACAACCCTCAGTTCTCTGTATTTGAGAGTCTCTTCTGTTTTGTCCCCCTCCCTGTTTGCACTACTTTTGCTTCCCTTCCCTTAAGTTCATCTGTTATGTATCTTAAATTGCACATGAGTGAAGTCCTAGATTTGTCTTTCTCTAATACTGCTTAGCGTATTTCCCTCTAGTTCCATTCACGTTGTTGTAATATGTGCCCATTCTTCCCTGATAATCTTGTGTTTACCCTTAAATATCCTAACAAGTTGGGGAAGAATGGGTCTATTTCCTGGCACATGAGTGTGGGTCTATTTTAGCCTCTCCCCTGTTACAAATGCGCAGTGATATCCAGGGACACTGTGATCTATCTACTCCATGTCCCCAAATTGAGAACATCTAATAGGAAATCCAAAAATTCTGCTATCTCATCAGTCAAGATAAAGTTTCTCATGATTAGTGAAAACATGTTACACAGGTACATCTCTATTTTCCACAGGGGTTTCTTAACAGTGTGCTAAGTTTTGAAGGAAAATGTTCTATTCTAATAAGAAGCCATGTAAAATCTTCAGTGACCTGGATTTTCTGTCCATTGGTACCTGCACTGACTGGTTTGGGATAGCTTCTGGAATGTTAGCTCCAAAAAATTTCAGAGTTAAACTAAAGACGTACAGTGATGTGGTAAGGTTTTTATTTGTCGGATTCCATCCTGGCCTATTTTCCTTTGCCCTGATGGTGAAACATTTGATTATGAAAGAACAGCAAGACCTTGAAGAACTGCTGTCTCAGAACTGAGGACAAGCTTTCTATTTTGGTCCTTTACCCCATGGATTTTTTTCCCCTCACACTTCAGGTTTTGTTAATTTGCAGGATTGTCCACACATGCAGTTGTGGGTACAGCTACTCCTCAACACTTCTCTGAATTCTTTGTGCTTTGAACTATGCAAATTGTAATCAGGGATTAAATATGTGTGCACACGCACTATGGCCCTTACTAAAGTTCTAAAACATATTTGGGGAGAAGCAACCCAGATAAGTGAAAATAATGTGAAATTTCAAGTATTGAGAAAATAGAGGAAATGTAAAGCTGAATGTTCCATTGGCAAATGGAAGATATACAGACAGACATGTTTGTGATCCTTTTAGTTCATCTGTCAAAAGCTATGAACTCTGTAAAGGAAGGTGTGTATGTGTTCACTAAAATTTCTTTACTAATTCCCAGGATTCAAACTTAAGGAAACCTGTTCATGGGGGATCTGGACCTCATGTGAAGAAACCCTAGGACAAACTGGAAGTACCAGTTAAAAGACACGGATGGTTCCAGATAGAGTGAGAGGAGAGGTCAAGAAGGAACTGGAGATGGGTCTAGAAAGCTGAGAAGAAGAGATGGACAGGGCTGAGGTGGGGGCGGGATGCCTAGCAGGCTGTAAAAACCTGGAGCAAAATACCAAAGGCAGGGCATTAATGTAATCTTAGAAATCGGACACTAGGAGAAAAGGTGGAAAGGTTGATTCATGTTGGGATGCAGATGACTGAATAAAGTTAGAGTATTTTCATCCACTTGTTATAAAAGTAATAAAGAGACACCTGGGTGGCTCGGTAGGTTAAGTGTTGGACTTCAGCATAGGTCATGATCTTGCAGCTGATGAGTTTGAACCCCACATTGGGCTCTGGGCTGACAGCTCAGAGCCTGGAGCCTGCTTTGGATTCTCTCTCTTCCTCTACCTCCATCTCTCCCCTATGTGTACTGTGTGTGTGTGTGTGTGTGTGTGTCAAAAATAAACATTAAAAAATTAATACACTGTAAAAAACTCAAATTCAAAGTATAAAAAATTCAGTTGTGAAAAACGGAATTTGCACTAATAGGCTTATTATTAGTGCTTATTAGTGCTTATTATTATTAGTGCTGCTTTTCCATATAACCTGTGCCTTATGGCTACCTTTCCATGTCCACACACAAATATTCATCCTGCTATTTTAATTCCCTCTGTGGTCTTTTGTAGATGGACCATAATTTGTTGAACCAAATTCCCTATTGAATAGATTCTCTTGATCTCACTGGTATACAAATGATCACAATACATATCCTATTCCTATTTTGGGGGCATTGCTCTCATTATATCTTTTTTCCTCAAAGTTTATTTTTGGAGAAAGAGTGCACATTGGGGAGGGGCAGGAGAGTGGGAGAGAGAAAATCCCAATCAAGTTCTACACTGTCCACGCAGAACCTGTGCAGGGCTCGATCTCCCAAACTGTGAGATTGTGACTTGAGCCAGAATCAAGAGTTGGACGCTTAACTGACTGAGACACCCAAGTGTCACTGATTATATCTTGAGGGATAAATTCTTAAAACTTGCTAGATCAAAGGGTATACTGCCCCGGACTGAATATGTTCCCCCACCCCACCCCTGACTCCTATGTTGGACTCCTAACCCCAGTGTGATTTTAGGAGGTGTAGGGCCTTTTGGGAGGTGATCAGGTTATAAGGGTGGAGCCCTTGAATGAGACTCGTGCCTTTATAAAGACCCCCTTGATCACCCTCTTGCCACTTTGGCCAATGAGGACGCAGACTATGAACGGGGAAGAGGGCTACCACCAGACAGTGAAGCTGCCATTACTTTAATCTTGGCCTTCCCAGTTTTGAGAACTGTGAGCAACAAATGGTGTGTAAGCTGTCAAGTCTATGGGGTGTTTCTTTGTTTTTTTTTTTTTTTTTTTTTTTTTTTTTTTTTTT